>NC_081294.1:32179924-32482954 GCF_030435805.1 Mustela lutreola
CAAAAAATGCTAATTTCACATTTCAGTTTATTTACCTATTGTTTGCAAAGTGTACGTGATCAGTAAAAGACATCCAAGCATTAAAAAATTACATTAGATTAAAAATATTTGGGGTGGGGGTGCTGGGTGGCTCAGTCGGTTAAGTGGCTGCCTTCGGCTCGGGTCATGATCCCATGATCCTGGGATTGAGCCCCGCATCCGGCTCCCTGCTTGGGGGGGGGGGGGGGGAGAGTCTGCTTCTCCCTCTCCCTCTGCCTGCTCCTCTGCCTACTTATACTCTCTGTCAAAGGGTGGCTGGAAATGAATTAAAAAGAGAAGAAATGGTATAAAATTTCTGACCATTAAAATGACCTTGTCCACATATTTTTAAATGAGACTTTATGGTTACCGGACTGCTATTTGTTGATTCCCCTAGAAGATGTTTACAGTGATTTTGATAGTTTATTTTAATGTTATTATTTACAGTTGGGCAGGAATTACATTATCTTGAACAACTTAGAGTAAAACATTTTAGCTATAAATGTGAAAGAAATACATAGATTTTTCAGTATATTTTAATTGACATGCAAGCAAAAAGGTTTTGTTTTGTTTTGTTTTGTTTACTTTTAAAAGTCCCCTATGATAGAACAGGAAGACTAATGTGTATGTACTCTAGATAGCACTCACTGATATCAAGTTAGCTGCCATGTGTTTGCTCTGAGGCTCTGGTTCATCCTGAAATTCATGAGTTGGAGTACCTACCTGGGTAGCCTGTGTTAGATTCCCCAGAAATCCAGTCCAGATAGCCCAGCACCAAGTCCAGGCTAATCCCTTTCATGGTCATTCCCTTAACATAAGAGAAGAAAATGACAGACTGGTAGGTCCCTCCTGCAGGTTTTCGATTTTAAGGTCTATTAAAAATAACATATTGACCAATAATAAGACAGACACACACAGAGCCTCTAATTCCATAATGATACAGTTTTGCTAACAGTACACTTAACTTATATTATTAAACACAATACTTAATGTACTAATTTTCAATTTAAGAATTCAGATTTAACCAGTTTTGTTTGTTTGTTTGTTTATTTGACCGGAGAGTGAGAGAGAGTGTATGAATAGGGCAGAGGGAGAGGGAGAAGCCACTGAGCAGGGAGCCTGATGCGGGACTCAATCTCAGGACCTCAGGATCATGACATGAGCCAAGGCAGACATTCAACAGACTGAGCTACCCAGGCACCCCACATTTAAGCAGCTGTATGGTTTTATCCTAAGAACAATGAGTATTTAGGTACTGTATCAGATATCACTCAGGCACCATTTCAGATCCTCAGCTGCACAGGTCTCATTCCAGCCATTGCCATAACAACCAGTTCTGCACAGATTCTGATCCAGTTTCTTGCAGGTGCAACCAGATGGTGCTTTGTGTCAGTCCTATGCCAATGCGCACCTTGCCTTCTACCTTGGGCTTCTCTGTTGACAACACAGAGTGAGACACCACAGGAACCTGTTCATGCTAAACCACTTACGACCCAGAAGTACAGACACTTTATCCCAGGAGATGAACCTTTGACAAACAGAGGGTGGAAACTGATGGATAAATGTTTCCCTCTCTTTTCCTCAGGAGAGAAGGTCCTGAGATGCATTTTAAAAGATTTTTAGGATAATCCCATGAAGTGGTGATCAACTTGATAACACTTTCTTTTATAATTTCTCCCTCTTTCTCTCTTCACTGCCCCAAAACTCTGCTCTATGGAAATATACTCCCCAGTAAGGTATTTGTGTATTTAGTTCAAGGATATAAAATCAAACAAGGGAAAACTTATTGAAAAGGAGGCCAGTCCTAATATACCGCTGAGATGCTTTCTTGAAGCTTAGACATGATGGGTCTGTAGTGGATGAAGTAGACATGCAGAACTTTCTTAGTATAATACTAAAAAGGGGATCAGAAGACTCAGGGAGGCTGGAATGTTAAAGTGGACTTACTGTGTAAGAATCCAACTCCTATCTATGTTTCCTAGGAAGGCACAGAGGATAGCCCTTCATAGAGCCACAGAGTGCCTGGGTAAGGCAAGAGGGAGATTTTTAAGAAATATACTTAAACTCAGTGAGGGCTATCCTCTGATATAGTACTGGCAATAGAAAATGGCACCATAAAGCTCTGCACCCTCGTGTCAAAGGGATGAATACTCCAGATTAACAGGTATCAGTTATTGGCATTTACTCATTAAAAGAAAGTCATAGTAATTTGTTGATTTACTGAAAGAATGTTAGAAATAATACATTCAGGACCAGATCCAGAAGGCACCAGTACATTATACAAAAACACAGCCCAGACTCCCATGTCACATTCCTTTGTTGTGCTAACACCAATCCCTTAGCTTACATATACCATCTCATGGGGTAAGGAAGAGATGGTCCCTTCTAACCAAATGATAGATGAGGAAAAACAGTCCTGGTGTACAGATGAGTCAGTTCAATGTTGGTGTTGGCAAAAAGGGACTTCTGTTGTAACACATTCCCACTCAGGAGTGGTCCTAATAGGCAGTGATGAATCTTCCCAGTACGTACTTTTGCAAGCAGTCTATTTACCTCCTGTGCAGAAAGAAGTGATCCAACATACAGATATACATGGATTTCTGAGCAGATGAATGGCTTAGGTGGTTGTTAGAAGTCAGGAAGTAGTTATACTAGAAGACTGGGAACCAAAAAAAAAAAAAAAAACAAAACAAAACCCACCTGGTAAAAGATATGTGCATGACCCATGGAGATGGCCAAGGCATGCAGACTTTTTCATTTTATGATACCCACCTCTACTCATTGCGATTGAAAACTAGGTACTCAGGATGACTTGTTCAGTAAACATCAGCTAGCCTCTATCTTTGGTCAAGTCAGTACTAATGTAATAGCCACATGAACATAGTAACCATGTTGGCAAGAATGAAGACTATGCTGTGACTAACTCCCACAAAATCTGATCTAGCTACTACTGTCACTGCAGAGTGTCCAAACTGCCAACAGTCAAAATCAATGTTGCACATTCAATAATGAGTAATCAAATATGGAAAAATGTTTCAGAAGAACAGCCAGTCCCTTGGTGGCAGGTGGATTGCATTGGACTCCCTCACCTTAAAAGTGCTGCAGTTTGTCCTTTCCAGAATGTACATCTACTTTCAGAAGAGTTTGTCTTTCCTGTCCTTACAACAGTACCATCTGAGACTTAGAAAATGCCTGATCTATCACACGGTATCACATACAACCTTGTTTTAGATCAAGGAGCCCATGTTATTGCAAAGAACATGTGACAGTGAACACAAGACCATAGAATCCCTTGGCCTTACCGTGCATTGCATTAGAAGTAGCTGACCCAATAAAAAGGGGGAGGCTTGTCAAGGACTCAGCTAAAGCACGAGCTCAAGGTGAACACTGTAGGATTGGAATGATGACCTCCCTGATGTGATATCTGTGCTGAACTACCCACTGAAAAATAACGTTCTCTCTTCAACAGCTGTAAACCATCAGTCTTAGGACCAAAGAGTAGACATCAGATTGGCTCTTCTCAGTCACCCCCAATACTCCATTTCTGGAATTTGCACCACTGGCCTCCCATATGGGGGCTTCTCTTTTGATGACAGAGCAAGAGACACCATGGGAACCTAACTCAGAAGTGCAGTGGGGTTATTCCTTGTGGGGCAAACCCTTGACCAGTGGGGATGAGAGCTAATGGAAAAACATTTCCCCTAAAATGCATTTCATATTGCTCGGCATAAGCTTCCTTGGGATTGAACAACCTGTTTTTCCATAGTGGTTCCAACTTGGTAACACTTCCTTGTTTTGACTTTTCTTCCTTCTTTGTTTCACTTGCCTTTCTCTCACTCCTGTACCCTGTAATAACACCACCAGTAAGGGACTGCCCAGGAGGACTCAGATTCTACTTTCTGGAGAAATCTGAATAGAAGAGGTCCTATACCAATAGTTTCCTAGAAAAAAAAAAGCAAATTTACTCCAAAACATAATTAGCCTCTCCTCTGCTAGAAACAAGGCTTCTAGCAATTTTATTTCTTTCTATCCTTCTTGCCAGCAAACTTTAAATTCTCTCATCCCAAAATAATTTAAACTCCTATCTCCAACAGGTGCTTCATTACATGTGGATTAATTATCTTCTTTCTATAAATAAATACCACTGCTCTAGATCAGGCATTCAGCACCTCTCACTACAACAGGCCTCCTCCGGTGTTAACTTCTGTCATCAGTCCCTCACTGCCACTGGAATAAGCTATCTCAGAGGCAAATCTCATCTTGTCAGTCTCCTGCTTAAAACTCTTCAGTGGTTCCTGGTTCGTAAAAGATGACACTGACGTTCCTTATCCTCATACACAAGACCCTCTGGGATCCAAACCCCTGCTGGCCTTCCTAACTTCATTTTCTGCCACTCCTTGGCAATTCTGGCCCATTTTACAGTGCGCTTCCCCCTGCTTATCTACTGAGTACTCAGTACTCAGTAAGTACTCAGATATCTACTGAGTAACTGAATAAATGTTACTCTCCCATTACACTTCAGACTGTAGCTGTCCCAACTGCAGGAAGCCTCCCCCAGCTACTTCTTCCCAAGCTTCCCCGTAGTAACCTACGCACATCTTTCTTTTTATACTAACTGCTGGATATTTTAAGTAACAATTCACCATCTGCTTGCTTCTAAAGGCAAGTGTCATGTCATATGCACCCATATGTCCCCAGTGCATGGCTTGTTACATAAGTCATAATATGCAATTAATAAATTTTTTTTTAACATTTTTTTTTTAAAGATTTTATTTATTTATTTGACAGAGAGAGACCACGAGTAGGCAGAGAGGCAGGCAGAGAGAGAGAGAGGAGGAAGCAGGCTCCTGCTGAGCAGAGAGCCCGATGCGGGACTCGATCCCAGGACCCCGAGATCATGACCTGAGCTGAAGGCAGCGGCTTAACCCACTGAGCCACCCAGGCGCCCCAATTAATAAATTTTTGAGCAAGTTAAGTTAAAAGGGGAAAGAATATATGACACTTTACTCAACAAATCTGTTCCTAGAAACTTAAACAGAACTGCTTTTGACAAAATCAAATCCTCCATGATTTGAAATTCTTGGTTAAGGAAGAGAGATCACCCCTGTAATCGCATGTCTGACTTCCCATCCTTCTGATACTCAAATAAATACCTGTTACCGAGAGAGAAAACTGCTCTGACGCAGGCCTTTTCTGGCATGAGGCCTGGTACTCTAAGGTGCCCTGGTTACCCACTGCTCTCTGAGTCAGCGTGAAACAGTTCTCACTGATGATCCCAACCTACTGGTTCTCATGTCCCATGTCCCTGGTATTCAGTCTTAGTGACTGCTTTCTTTTTCATGTTTTTGCTTGATATTCTAGTTCTTGCGAAGTCTAGGTCTTCCTCCCTTTATCCTAGTCTTTCAGAGACTAGGACTCTGCTCCCTGCTGGCTGCCTTCCAACTGTACCTGGGTTAACTGCCTGACCTCTGAATCTCTATGAGTCACCTCTTCCAGATCTTGAGCTTGGCTTGGACCAAAGGTCCATGTGTGTTATCTGTCCCTCCTGCCTGTTGGTCTGATCCAGTTCTGAACCTTCCTTCAGGCCTATTTCATGTCAGCATGCCTGAACTTATAATCTTGAACTTCACCTGGCCATTCTCACCCTCCCTCTCAGAACCCTGTCAGAACATCCCCAAATTATTAAGCTTCCGTATAAATCCATATTTTATTATGTGGAGCTTCCTTAAAGTGAGTTATATTTATTATACAAAGAAGAAAAAAGTTTTAGGAGTAAGTTCAAGGGTAATAACTCTCTCTGACCGGACTCAACAGTTCAGAACTTTGTACAAGATTTAGAGGCATGGTTCCTCTGCTGAAAAACACCTTGCAGAGCCCCACTGGGTGTAAACAAGTTTTTTGACATCAAGCTTTCAAGGAGTCCTCAGAAACTGTACATGTACCCAACAGCCACTTCTTAGTTTATCAGCCTCCTTCTAACTACCTATCTTAAATTATTTCATTACCAAGATTGATTTAGCTTATCCGAATGTCCTAAAATGCAAACCATTTTGGCTTCTCCCCCAAATTTCTGTAATAATATTGATAGGAAAAGGAAATGGACACTCTGTCCCATTAAGATTTCAGCCTGATTTGTATGTTCATATGTTCACATGTTTCCTTTATGCTCAGAATGAATTTGTTGGTATTTCCCTAGTTCATCTGCATCCTTTTTTCAAGTAATAAGTGACATCCCAATTTAATGAGTTGGCTATTTTTTTAAAGAAACACTTTATCCCTGCATTTCACTGTTACTATTGAGTTGTTTTAAAGTCTACCAAGTCACTAAACTGTTTAATCTGCAGCTTTTAACTGAAAAGAATTGTGTTTTGCTGAGTAAAGTACTGCATGCTGCATTCTCTATGCTGAAGAGCAGCTATTGATTTTTCTTTAAGGATATTTGATTTGGGGGCATAAATTACTGTTAAATTGTTATGTCTTTTCAAACTGAACACTTCGCAAATGGATTCAATATGGTCCTTTATGGATTAAAACACTTCTGAACAGCACATTATTTGTAACAACAAAATAAATCACCAGTATGTGACTAAAATATCGATTATATCTTTCTTTCCTGCATTAATTTGAACTTTACATCTAGCATTTCAGTTTTTATGTAGTGAGATGCACTATGTCCACACTGATGACAGCTGAGAAATGTTTCCAATTAAAATTCCAACATAAAAAGTATTTTCGTTTCAGTTAAAACTGGTTTGAAAATGGATGTTAACATGGCACTTTCAAAATAATTTGATGCCAATAGCCTGTCATTGACTTTTTCATGAACTCGGAACAATCTTGTTGGAAAAGTATCTAACTTGTGAGCTGTCACAAAAGGCTGAGAAAAGAAATTTCTGGCTCTGGCTCTGAGCCAAGCTTTTGATTCAATAAAAAAGAAGGATGGAGGCATCTGGGTGGCTCAGTGGGTTAAGCCTCTGCCTTCACCTCAGGTCATGATTTCAGGGTCCTGGAATCAAGCCCCGCATCCGGCTCTCTGCTCAGTGGAGAGCCTGCTTCCCCCCACCCCCACGCCTGCTGCCTCTCTGTCTACTTGTGATCTCTCTCTCTCTCTGTCAAATAAATAAATAAAATCTTTAAAAAATAAATAAATAAAGAGGAAACATCCATAAAACTTATTTCACCCAATGAAGAAAAGGGTTTTTTCAACTCATGTTCTCCCACTAAACCCACAATGAAGGCTCTTTCGTATTGTAATTGCAGTGAAGGGTCCTGGAATTAGCATCAGTTACCATCCTCATCACAAGCACTGCCCATGTGTTACAATGTTAACAAGATTAAAACTACGGATTTTCAAGGGGTTAATTCTTTTTTTTTTTTCCCAAGGGGTTAATTCTAAAGAAAGAGGATATCAATATCAAATATAGTTCCAAAATACCAAGGAAGGAACTGACAAGGGATTAAAGCCAAGGATGGTTATCAGAATAGCCTAACATAAAGATATTAAGACCTAAATGAGAAAAGCTCAACTGACACAAGATCTCGTTTCTTGACTTTCGAACTGCTGCTTATTCCCGGCTATTATCATCACTAACAGGATATAAAGTGCTGGTATGGGGATATATTGACATTTTTTTAAAAGATTATTTATTTATTTATTTATTTATTTATTTATTTGAAAGAGATCACAAGTAGGCAGAGAGGCAGGCAGAGAGAGAGCGGGGAAGCAGACTCCCTGCCGAGCAGAGAGGCCGACACAGGGCTCGATCCCAGGACCCTGGGATCATGACCAGAGCCGAAGGCAGAGGCTTAACCCACTGAGCCACCCAGGCGCCCTGATATACTGATATTTTAAGACGACAAAGGGAAATGACACTATCGGCTAAAAGATTTAAAAAAAAAGTCACCAGTGAAGAAAATTAGGACTGTCTTATTAGAGGGTTGTACTTGGAGTTAAACCCCTATTTGTGCCTACAAAGTGCTAGGACATGTCAGGTCTAGCTTTTCTGGTGGTGACACAATTTGTCCTACATTACAGAGGAGGAATTGACCTCTGAATGTGTAAGCGATATGCCCACTCAGGTGAGTATTAGGAGGCAGAAGTGAAAGCCATGTTCAACTGAGATGAAGATTTACTCATCCCAGGGCAGATATCAGTGGTTCTCAGACTTAGCCTCATGTTACTATCACCAAAGGATCTTTGGAAAAGTACCTCTGCTTTGGCACCACTCAGGGTCAGTCAAACATGAATCTCTAAGGGAGCCAAACATGAGTACTTTTAAGAAACTTCTCCTGTAATCATAATGTGTAGCCAAGGTTAAAAACACTGTGCTAGTAGGGACACTACCTAACCGCTGTGAATTAATAGACAGTGACAAGGCCACCTGTCCAGGACACAGAGTAACCAATATTTCTAAGACTTATCAACTGAGTTCCTGCAAGTGGCCAAAACAAATATTTTTGGCCAGAAGCATAACTGCAGATGATTCCTTTCAGCCTGTTTATAGCTAACTCATAGCCCAAAAAGGAAGTTGAAAAACAATGATAAGTGGATATAACTTCCCGACAAAAACTTAGAATTACATAGATATTTCCTGTAGGAAATATCTAAGTTAATTGAGGCCCAAGAATTCACTCAAAAGGCCTCTGCAAGAAAACAGAGCTTAAAACTTGTCCCTTCCCTTGGCAATAAGGCCTCTTTACTTTTCAGAATAATTCAGTATCTGAAACTTTAAGAAATGCAGAGAATAAGAGGAAAAGAGGGATACAGTTGGAGTCTAAGAAACATGTAGAGCTATTTAAAGATTGGGAATGAGACCATCACTTTAGAGAGATGATAGCCACCACAAAGAAAGCAGGCTAGGATGGAAGTTTAAGAACCTCAAGAGACTCTTAGAAGGAGGGGCAGAAAGGTAGAAGGAAAACAGGAGAATGTAGGTACTCGAGGCTTTCGGCGGAAAAGGTTTCCAGAAGTGAGGAGTGTTCATCTGATCAATTGCTGCTCAGAAATCAGGGAGGATAAAGACAGAAAATCGCCCACTGTGTTTGGCGGTATGGGCGTCGCCAGTGACCAGGGATGCTTGCTGCTGTCCACTTCTTTCCAAGGGCACAGTTATACCTCATTTGTGCTTTGCCAGGAAATTATACCTCCTATTGTGTTTGATGGTCAAGTAAGTCGGGAATCCTGACGTAGATCAATTTTACAACCGAAAATTTGAAGTTCCTTTTAAACCTCAGTTCTCACCCTCACAGGGTGGTGGTAGGAGGAAATAGGAGCTGGAAAGGCGAAGCTAGGAAAGAGGAAATACATATTTAACCTTAAAATTTATCTTGCCAGTTCTGAAAAGCTAACCAGCAATATAATTCTAGTTACTTGTCTTGACTCAAAAAAATTTATAATAAAATGTGCTGTAAGTTTCTTTAAATTTCTTTACACTGACTGTCTAGAAATGACAAGATGCTCTTTAGAAAATTGGGTTGAAGGTCTGCTTTTAAAAGTGTGGGTTTGGCACAGACATCAAACTGATGGTTGCCAGCGTTGGGGGAGGGGTAGGAGGATGGTCAAATTGAGTGAAGTGGGGTCGGAGATACAGGTTTTCAGTTACAGGGCATGAAAACTGATGAAGTTATTTCCCACAGGAGTACAGGGGTAAGGGATGATCATTCTGACACTGCTATACATAAATATTATGACTGAACATAAATAAACCAATAGATAGTGGGAGCCAGGTTTCTCAATGTTGCTGTGGGAAATCATGGAAGGGCAAGGGGAAGAGGCTAGCATGAGCCATTTGGTAACTGATAAGAATTGGAGATACCAGTATGAACTAATGCTTGGCCTAACAGAGACACATATGGTTACACACAGAAATCATTACAGATGCTATAAGTCTGTACAATATATAATGTACAAATATACACACACATATTTCCTTACTCCACTGGCAGAGAAGACCTAAAGCAACAATACACCAGTAATGAAAAGCACACCTAGCACCAAAATTATAGTGGAGACATTAAACCTACTTCACCTCAGCCAGGTGAGCAAGGTCAATATCAATAGTGATAAATCATGTTGATAGGATGGACCTTTGACATAAGGTGATAAAAAAAATGGCACTTTATGCCTGTGAACTTCCTCCCCTAAACCCACAACTTCAATCTAATTACAAGAAAACCAACAGACAAATCCAACAGGTGCCATTCTATAAAAAGCCTGACCAGTATTACTAAAAACTAGCAAGGTGTTCAAAAACAAGGAAAGCCGAGGCTGTTGTAGGCAAGAACTGCCTAAGGAGACACGATGACGAAATGTAGTGTGGCATCATCAATGAGATTTTGGGAAATCCAGCAAAAGAACATAAGAAAAAAACTAAGGAAATTTAAATAAGCTATGGACTTTAATAATAATGCATCCATATTAGCTCATCAATTGTAACAGATATACTATATTAATGCAGGATGATACAAAGTCTATTTTTAAAAAAGCAAAGGATTATCTTACAGAATCATTCAAGGCAATACCAATTTGAATGTACTAACTGGATTATGATGTAATGAAATAAACCACCTTCTTAAGAGAGAACATCCATTTATAAGGCAAAGGCAGTAATAATCTCTGATAATCCTCTTTATCAAGTTGCTATATCTGAGTGTCTTTTCGGTTCTTGGACTCAATTCCAATGTGTGCGAAGGGTGTTCCCCCCACAACAAGAAACAATTCTTGGTCCCCCAGCAAGCGTCCAAGGAGTCAACTCAATTCTCTCAATTCTGACACCATCTGGCCAGAGACAGCATCAGGTTCCACAGATGAAGGGTTCAGTCCTACGAGACGGCCCTCCCTACTTTGGATGCCAGTTGCAAGCCCATGTTGTTATCAGTAATTCTGACCGACCAGCTCTAAATCAGAGGTTCCCAAGTCTTGCTCCTTGGATTTGATTAATTTGCTAGGACAGCTCACAGGCTTCAGAAAAACATTTTACTTACTAGGTTGCCAGTTTAGCATAAAAAGATAATAACTCAGGAACAACAGAAGATGGAAACGCAGCCCAGGGCAAGGCTTGGGGAAAGGGGGAGGAGCTTCCATACTCTCTAGGGCACCACTTTTCCAGTGCTTCCAAGTGTTCACCAACCCAGAAGCTCTCCAAATCCTGTCTTCCCGGTTTTTATGAAGGCCTCATTCCATAAGCATGATAGATTAAATCATTGGCCTTCGATAATGAATTCAACCTTGAGGGGCTCTCCCCTTCCCAAAGGTTGGGGAGTAGAACTGGGAGTTTCAACCTGATCATATGGTTGGTTCTCCTGGAAAGTACCCCCTAGCCTTAGGTGCTTTCCAGAAGTCCTCTCATTAACATAAGACACCTTTGTCACTCTCAACGCTTAGGAAATACCAAGAGTTTGCAGAATTGTGAGCCAGAAACTGTTGACCAAATGTAGATGAAAAATATACTAGTCCTCCTTTATTCGAAGGGATACATTCTAAGACTCCTAGCAGATGCCTGAAACTGCAGATAGCAAAGAACCTTGTACACCCTATATTTTTTCCTATACATACATACCTATGATAAAGTTTAATTTATACAATAGGCATACAAAGAGCTTAGCATTAACAGTAACAAAATAGAACAGTTATAACAATATATTGTAACAAAAATTACATGAATGTGGCTTCTCTCTCTCTCTCAAAATTTCTTATTGTGCTGTACTCGCCCTCCTTGGGATAACGTGAGATGATAAAATCCCTACACAATGAGGTGAAGTGAAGGGAATGATGTAGGCACTGTGACCTAACATTAGTCTCCCGATGAACTTCTGATAATGCGTCAGGAGGATCATCTGCTTCTGGACCCCGGATGACCTCAGGTAACAAACTGTGGAAAGCAAAACTGCAGACAAGCGGGGCTACTGCATATTATGGTCATCTAAATGGCCAAAACACATATTTCTTATAAATCACAGTCTCACAGAGTGTGTCCTCCCAAAATCCATACATCAAATTCTTACCCCTAAAAGTGATGGTATTAGGGGGTGGGGCCTTTGGAAGGTGATTAGTGCTTTATAAAAAAGGTTCCACATGAGGATACAAGAAATCTGTAACCTGAAAGAGAGCCCTCACCTGACCAAGCTAGCTGTAATTTCAGACTTCTGGCCTCCAGAATTGTGAGAAATAAATCACTGTTATCCACAAGCGACTCAGTCTGTGGCATATTGTTATAGCAGCTCAAATGGACAAGATGTAAGTCTTTCAAAATAATGATCTTATTCGATGTTCACCACACCTCTGAGAAGAATGAAAAAGAAAAAAAATGTGCACTCCAGGTTTATATTTATTAGAAAACATAAGAGATGCTAAAATGTACAATATATCTTTTTAATCGCTGCACATGAAACAAATAAAGTAAAGACCATGGAAAATGCAACATACAATTAAGTAGGCATATTTCTTAACGTTTGTGAAGCAACTTGGACGATTTCTCCCCGGTGAAGTACGGTGCCTCTTTACAGAGCGTTCTCATTACCCAGCCTTTCCCACATCTATAAATTTCTGTGTGGAAACTCATAGGTAATGGTAAAACACCAGGTCCCACTTCTCAAATAACCTTGATTGTAGCCTCCCAAATCTGAAAATAGAAATTTAAACAATTTTCACTGAATTGAATGCTTATGCCTTATATACCACGCAATATCTGGTGATTAGTGACTAGATATCTGGAATACTTAACAATAAAAATTCCAAAAATCCAATAACTTCTTAACAGCTTAAGAAGTGAAAATTCAGGGGGTGCCCGAGTGGCTCAGTGGGTTAAAGCCTCTGCCTTCAGCTCGGGTCATGATCCCAGGGGCCCCACATCGGGCTCTCTGCTCAGCGGGGAGCCTGCTTCCTCCTCTCTCTCTGCCTGCCTCTCTGCCTACTTGTGATCTCTATCTGTCAAATAAATTTTTTAAAAACTTTAAAAAAAAAAAAAAAAAGAAGTGAAAATTCAGGAAGTACTCACTGGGTAAAACATCACGTGAAGTTTCTTCTCAGTTAACTCATTTTAGATATGTATGCAAAGCCCCTGAAATTGGCCATTGTGTCCAGTACCTGCTTTGTTTCTGACCTTTGTCTTGAGGGAGTGGCTCAGGATCCTGAGCAGATTGGGGTTTTGCCCTCTTCTGCATGGGCTTCTAAATGGCTCCTTGGCATGTCACCCCCTCTCAGTTCTGCATGGGAGAAGATGAGAACTCAACTAAAATCTTAATATTACCATAAAACAGTAAAGCCAGCATTCCAAATCCTAAAATGGTATCTTATTTCACTGGAATTTTCATTACCTTTTAACAATTAGCTCCTGAAAACTTACTTAAATTTTACAGACTTGAAATTTTAGAAAGCTAGATTTATGGCTTGGTTTTAGGGCTGCATAAAATGGAATGCATTTTCCAAAGTATCTTCCTTCTCAAATTCTTCTAAAACTAAAAGACTGTATGTGCGTTGTCTCAGACAGCAAATTGTTCAGAACCAGGATCTTAAAGCAAGATGTAACTTTTACAAGTCATTCTTACCTACTTCACTCTCCCTTCTACTATCAGGGAAAAAATTACCTGAGTTACCATTTGCCGAGTTCCCTCTTTGTGACAGACATTGTGCTAGATGTTGAATATACATGATATCATTTAGCCTGCTCAATAACTTCATGCAGAATTCAATAGTTTCCCATTTTTAAAAAAGCATATTAAAAAAAAATTAAATTCCAGAAGTTTAACTAAAATAGCTGAATCACCCTGGAACTAAAGTCTTCATGGAGACTCGAACTCAGAGTGGTAATTCAAAGGCTGTGTTCTCCTTCCAACACCACACAATTCAAGGAGGTAGACAGACTGTTAAGCCAGGAAGCCCACTTCAAACCTTTCACCAACCCTGAATTAAACATAGCACTTCATTCCACTATAAACATAGACCAGTAGTCACTAGTAGCCTCAGGTATTCAGGTAATTTTAACTTTACCTCCAAAGAAGCCTCAGATATTTTAATATCACAGGATAGTTGTTATAGAGAACTTAAAATATTATTTGTGTTCATCACCACTATGAAGTTATGAAATCATCAAGTCTGTGGACTAGATCTTGTTTTTAATTCATTAATAGAGCCTATGTCACAACTTTTTAAAAATTTTGATGAATACCTGTCCATACTATCTGTTTTCTTTGAAATTTTAAGTGTTTGATTTGATGCATTAAAAATGATATTCTGGGGGCATCCAACTCTTGGTGTTGGCTCAGGTCATGATCTCAGAGCGTGAGATGGAGCCCCATGCTGTGAGGAGTCTGCTTGAGATTCTCTCCTCCTCTCCCTATACCCCTCCTGCTCATGCTCACCATTTCCCTGTCAAATAAATCAATCTTTAAAAAATAAAAACAAAAATACTATTTTGTCAAGGGACTGACCCAAAGATTTCACAAGACCGCCCCAGATTTCACAGCACTAACAAGATTAAGAACACCTATCTAAAGCCATATAATTAGAAATATTTGAATAAATAATGACATCCATATTGGTTTTGTTTATGGTATTTTGACTGAGCTATGACATTAGTTCTACTAGTCAATGATCCCCAATCTGGGCATCCCATATTTCTCACATATATACTCCATGAAAGGATCTCTTTTGGTTAACTTAGCAAATTAGCTTTTCACACTTGCATCATCAGAAGAAACTCCATTGTTCTCTGCTACTCCACCTGTTCCTAGATCCTCACCTTACACAAGGCAGGACTGCAATGGGACGTCAGGGACACCCGGAAAGATTCTGTTCCCTTCTTCTCTCCTCCTTCACCAGATTTATGTTAATTATGGGTACCTCTGATCTCTTTAGGAATTTAGGGTTTAGGAGAGCCCTTCAAAAATTTTTCATATCATTATTAGAGGTGAGAGTCTACAGTCAAGTGTCCTCTAGGAGGATGATTAATATTTACACAGAGGTATAAAAAACACACTATTCCCCCAAGGAAAGTTTTAATAGGAGATCTATGCAACCAGCAAGAAGCATCAAGAAGGGAGGGAAAAGAGCACAGCAAGAGAAATTAGGTACCAAGGTCTTTCTCACAATTTTGCCCTGAACTTCAGTGATTCATTTCATTCTAGTTACAATTTCCAGTTCCTCGGTTTCCCATTTGCCAAACAGGAGTAGTAATATGGGCTTGTCACTCATGTACTGGCCGTGCGGTGAAGACTACCAGCCTCCTGGGCATCCAGGGCTTTGCAGTCAATCAAGCAAATGTCACATGCACAGTCAGTGATGGCTAAAAACCAGCTCTTCCTTATGATGGATGTCACCATGGCCTGTCCTTTCCTGCTAATAATGTAGTTCTTCAATCTCTAGGCTTCCCACAACACAGGAAGACTGCAATTACATGTGTTTTTAGGCTGACTCATTTTCGAATGGTAACAATCAGTATTTAAGTTAATTAGGAAGATTCTTTTGATGTCCTTTATTTCATTCACAATTAGTCTCCTGATGTACTTTTTTTTTTTTTTTTTTTTTAAATAAACTCTCGGCCAGTGATGGGAGGAGAAGGAATCATTTTACTATCCTCAACTTGATCTGCTTTCAGAGACTTGTTCATCCTCTGGCTAGTTCTCACTTGAAGCGCCTAAACAGAGTTTGAGTTACTCTGAGCTAACTCTGATAATAATTCTGAATCCAGGTCTAGAACGGGTGCTTGATGAGAGAAAGGTCAAAAGGTCCAGAATGCTCTCTCTCTGTTTTGGGGTAATTCCCTGTTTCAAGTTGAATTTCCAGACTCTAACACCTTGGCACAGATGATTTTAGCCATTAGCACAACTTAGGACCTAAGGGAATGGACAAAGATATGGGTAAAATTAGATGAGATGCAAAGCTTGCAGATTCTGCTAGAGAAGTGTGAGGTGAGGGGTGCTCTTCAGGAAAGAGCAGGGATAGGAAGGCCCTACAAATGTCTGCAAAAGAGGTGAGCCCAGCCCTGCCAAACAAAGTCTTCAGTGCTTTAACCACTGGCTTTTTCATCAAATGACTGCTGTTCCCGCAGCTTGAAACAAGAGAAAGTAGAACATTACTCTCCAGATGAATGTTTTTTCTAACAGGTCACAGAGGCAGAGTTAGGGGCTGTCAATGGCAACCTGGACAAAGAGGATGAGTGTGGTCAGTGGCCAAAGCCAAGGTCAGAGTACTCATAAGTTATCTAGGATGGCCTGTGACTGGAATTCATTCAGTCATTCACTCCACATTTAAGGCAAATCCACGCAAGCTACAGAGAATATGAAGGAGTGATCCTTCCACTGAAGGTACCCACCAACTTGGGTGGGAATGAGATGTTCCGACCAGTCACAGACACTGACGGAACTAGGGTGAGACTCCGTGAGTGAGATAGTATAGGGCATGGTAAATCGGGCTCAGCAAAAGCACGCCACTGAGCCCTCAGCAGGAAGCTCCATTTCTATTTAAAGATAACACCACAGATGGAGATCACTATCTTGTGTGTGCGGATGTGGCTGACAAAACAATAAATAGCCTCCTCTTCATTGCCTGCATATGAAGACTGACATTTGGTTTACAGCTGCAGAAACTGCTTGCTATTCCAGATGTCTAGGGCTCCATTACACTACTTTACACACAATTACATACTGCTCCAGCACAAACACACTGCACCATCCCCACCCCCACGTTGCTAAAGCTGTGAACTGCCCCCCAACGTTGCTAAGGCTGTGAACATCTTCTTTCTCTTCTTTGCTTGGTGAAATCCTATTCATCCTTCAACACCCAGTTGAGCCATGACTGCTACTGTGATGCCTCTATCACTAAAAGTCATCCCTCCTTAGTCACCACATTTGCCTCTTATCTCTACTGCAGCACTGATACGGCATTCGGTCATGTTGTTTCTTCATGTGCTTATCTCTCCAAAGAGTAATCATTATTTTTCAAGCATTTAGAATGGTTTCTGACAAGGCCAAATGTCGACTGATGAATGGATAAAGAAGATGTGGTATGTATATACAATGGAATATTACTCTGCCATCAAGAAGAATGAAATCTTGCCATTCGCAATGAGGTGGATGGAGCTAGACTATGTTAGGCTAAGTGAAACAAGTCAGTCAGAGAAGGACAATTACCATAAGATTTCACTCATGCATGGAATTTAAAAAACAAAACAGATGAACATATGTGAATGGGGGAGAAAAGAAAAGGAGAGAGGGAAACAAACCATAAGATACTCTTAAGGATAGAAAGCAAACTGACAATTGATTGAGGGAGATGGGCAGGAGATGCCCTAAATGGGTGCTGGGTATTAAGGAGGGCACTTAATAAGTGATGAATCACTAAATTCTACTCCTGAAACCAATATTGCACTATAAGCTAACTAAATAGAATTTAAGTAAAAATTTGAAAAAAAAAAAAAAAAAAAGAATGGTTCCTGACAAATAAATCACTGATAACTTAATGAAGAAATTAATAGACTACTCTGATAAAATTTTTTTTAGGGGTGTCTGGGTGACTAAGTTGGTTAAGAGACCAGCTCTTGAGTTCTGCTTGAGTCATGATCTCTCAGGGTCATGATATCGAGCCCTACATCAGGCTCCAAGCTCAGGAAGGAGTCTGCTTGAGAGTCTCTCTCCCTCTCCCTCTGCCTCTGTTTCTCTCCCTTACTCATTCCATCTCTCCCTCTCTCTCTAAAATAAATAAATAAATCTTTAAAGGAATTGTTTTTCAGCAAGCATCAATTTAGTGCTGGCATACCAACTGTCCTACAACATATTTGGATGACCTGAACTTGTCATTTGAAGCCATCATTGTAGCTCAGAGATGAAGCTAAAGTAAAGGATAAGAGGTTGGTGCATGTTTGTTTCATGAAGAAGTCTCAGAGTTCTTTGAAAAAATAAGATAGAGTTTCTCCCCTATTGACCGACCTCCAGTTTGCTCTATAATTTGATTTACTCATGGTTGCAGACTCAATCTTAAAGACAGAGCAAGGCCACTCCGAGCTTGATTCAGGTCAATGAGAGCAGCATCAGTAACAGCCCTCATTACCTGTAACTTGAACCAATCACTACGTCAAAGCAAGAGAGAAATTCAAGTCTTCGTCAGTCCTTGTCAAACATTACTGGCCACTCTAGATATCCACCTCTGTACTCCATCATTAGCTGATGCAATCATAAGAGCACTTACACTTGGAAAGGATCTGGTAATCACCTGTTCTGACTCACTTCCAAAGTAGGAACATTTTCTATTCCATTTAGAGCAGATGGTCACCAACATCTGCTTAAAAACATCTACAGCCAAGAAGCTCCTTCCTCTGTGAGGTATCTATGTAACTCTGAACAACTGTAGAGATTAATGAGCAAATACCCAGGAAGCATATAGTACCTGGCACACAGTAATTGCTCAGTACGTGTAACTGACATTTTTTATCATTATCTACTTTCAAAGTCCTTTTATTTCACTGGCAATCCCTTCTTTTAAGATACGAAACAATGTACAAGTGAGCAAAATGTTATGTCTAGTACACTTCGGTTTATGTAAAATATAAAGAACCTACATATATGTATGATGATGATGATGTGTGTGTGTAACAATGCTTACAAATCTTTCATTTATTTTTTTATTTATTTGCTTATAAAGCTTCTTGAAGGAGTCCCCATGAAGGCTTTTTGAAGGAGCCAATGATACCCATTGTGAGAAACCAAATGCCCACATCAAAGATTCTGTCTCAGTCCTTTGATGCTAGAAAGGTGCTGAGCTCTGTGTCAAAGGTGAGATAGAAAGCCCTTCCACCAGCTTATGCTATGCATTGTCACCTGGACCTTGAAGCAATATGTCTATATCCAGAGCCCTACAGAATCCATCATTCATCTAAGCCGACCCAAGACACCGGGCATGGTGCCATCTTCCTATCTCCAACCTTTCCAAAGCTCAGCTACTAACTTCATTTGGAGAAAATGAATACACACAAAATATGTGCACAAGAGTAAGAAACTATTTCTGTGTTGGTAAATTTAGAAATTATCTAAAGGGCATAGTATTCAGAGATACAGCTTTGACTAGAACATAAGCACCTTTCAACACTGTCACGCAGAGCAGTTTAGTTACTGAGAGCCATAGCTCTCAAACATACACTTTTCTCATTATGGGCAAAGCTCTGTAATTATAAAACCAACTACCCCAGTCCTGCGATTTCCCTAAGAAAAGAACTCTTTCTGCTAAAGGTATCTTCAAGTCTCCAGCTCAAACTTTGAAATGACAGGTTGGTTTTGTCCTCACCTTCTACCTTTGCCAGTCAGCTCTAAACTCTTAGACTGAAGGGTCAAGTTTCAGTCAAAACTAATATCCTGGCTATATAGGCTGGGAAACGGGATATTAGCTTTACCATCCAGTCATCTAAAATTTATTCATTAATTCATTAAGTAACATTTTGAGTACCTGTTTTGCATGAACCATATACGCTCACTATTGCGTTCCCCTGGATATATTTCCATTTACAGAATACCCTTATGAAGTGTGGGAAATCATGAAGAGTTTTCTTCCTGACAATTCCATGAACATTCTGTTTGGCTTATTTTTCATGACCCTGGGATTTTTTTTCTGAATTTGGGACAGAAATCATTGCAAAGGTATAGTATGTCTAGTATGTTACTGTTCTGTAAGAGGAAAAGACTATACATAAGCATATGCTCATATAGACATGAAATACGTCTGAATGGAATAGTGTTAGTGATGCTGCTGAAGAGAGAAAGTAGATAGCTTAGTGAAAAGGTACATCCTAGGTGATAAGAAAAAAACAAAGTAAAATCCTCTTTCTGCCCTTGAAGCCTGAAGAAGCAAATACTAAAAAGCAAGTACATGCTTATCATTGTATGTTCTACACTTTTTCAATCTCTAACTATATCCAAGTATGGAGCATTCAAAAAATCATAAACATTGCATAACACGGACATAATCTCAGTAAGTTTAGAATTAACTTTTGAATAAAAAAATTCTGAGGTCATCTCTTTTTTGACATAGCAATTCTTAGATTTTTCTTTTCTGTCCTATCAGTAACAAGTCCTATCTCCAACCCACCAGACAAATTACCAACTCCCCACTTACTGTAATTAACTGAGTGTATTACTTTCCTATTGCCAATGTAAAAAGTTACCACGATGTTTCAAAACAACACAATTTTTTTACCTTACGGTTCTAGAGGTCAGAAGTCTGGCAGGGGTCTTATGAGGCTAAAATAAAAAGGTAGCAGAGTTGCAATTCTTTCTTGAGGTTCTAGGGAAAGAATCCATTTCTTTGTCCTTTCCACTTCTAGAAGGTGCCCACAATTATAGGCTTGTGACCCCTTATATCTGTAAAGCCTACAATGGTGTCAGTCAAAACTTTTTCATATTTCCTGACTCTAATGCTGACCCTTTTGACTCCCAATACCACTTCTAAAGAACCTTTATGATTACATTGGGTCCAGCCAAATAATTCAGGATTATCTCCTAATTTTAAGGTCAGCTCATTAGGAAAATTGATTCCAGGAGCACCTGGATGGTTCTGTCACTTAAGTGTCTGCCTGCTGCTCAGGTCACGGATCAGGGGGTCTTCGGATGGAGCCCTGCATCAGACTCCCTGCTCAGTGAGGATCTTGCTTCTCCTTTTCCCCCCTGATCATGTGCTATCTCTTGCTCTCTCTCTCTCAAATAAATAAATAAAATCTTTTTTAAAAAAAAAAGCTTGATTCCATATGCAACCTTGATTCCCTGTGCCATGTAACAACATATGCACAGGCTCTAAGATTAGGAAACAGACATCTTTGGGTGGCCACTATTCTGCCTACCACAGTAAACAGTAAATAGATTAAATAGCTAGCTAGCTAGCTAGCTAGATACATACATACATACAGATATACATACATACATATGGTTTCTGAAGAGATACAGCCTCTTCCATGGGATGACTTTTAAGTTATAAAATGTAACAGTCAAAGTCCTTGTCTGAAACAGGTGCTGTTGGAGTCCTCTGGCACAGTTGGGAGCCATTCCAAGACAAATGAGGAAGTAGGTGAGATAGTCTATCAATACATGCTCTGCAACCTGACTTCCTGGTTTCAAATCCCAGGTCTACCAGTTAGACAGTGTGACTTGCACCTCAGTTTCTTCATTCATAGAATGAAGTCAGTATTTGTACCTCTATCATAGGATTGCTGCAAGGCTTACACAAGTTACTACCATTTAAGAACAGTGCCAACACATAATAAGTACTCCGTATGCTACTTAGTTTGACTTGATTCACACTTCCATGACTCAGAGTGCTCACAAAGGAATCCCTGCCAAGACCCAGAAACGTTCAGCCCCAGAGCGAAAATCCTGTCTCTGTCCTAGGAGTATTGAGAAGAAAATATTGATGGTGTTTTGGGGGTGTTTGGGTGGCTCAGCAATTGAGCCTTCGGCTCAAATCATGATCCCAGGGTCCTGGAATGGAGCCCCGCATGGGGTTTCCTCCTCCACAGAAAGCCTGTTCTCCCTCTGCTATTCTCCCTGCTGTGTTCCCTCTCTTGTTATCTCTGTCAAAGAAAAAGAAAATATTGACGGTGCTTTAAAATCCACCTTGCCATCTAGGTTTTCCCCTCTTCCTTTTGATTTTAAAAAGGAGAGTTAAAAAAACAGCCTGTCCTGTAGAATATCAGGTCAGAACCTAGAGAGCCTACTGGCTTCTACTAAGGGTTACATGGATTGAGCTAGACAGTCTTTGCCCGCAAGGAAATTGCCACATAATGGGTAGGCAGAACAAACAAAGATAGGACGTAATTAAGCAAATTTAACAAAAAGTTAATTTCTATAGCCCCAGATAAGCTGAATCTAATAAAGCAAAGGGAGTGGCTCTCCATTTTGTTCTGTTTGGCCCCCACTGTCAACAAATCTAAAAGGTCTGTATAGCAATTCTCATTGCTAACACCAAAGAAACAGAATGCAAGTGTCAATCAAAGTACCTACTTTTTTAAAAAGTTTTATTTATTTATTTGAGAAAGAGAAAGTGAAAGAGAGTGTGAGAGGGGAGAAGGTCAGACGAAGAAGCAGACCCGTTGAGCTGGGAGCCCAATGCGGAACTCGATCCCGGAACTCCAGGATCGTGACCTGAGCCGAAGGCAGTTGCTTAATTAACCAACTGAGACACCCAGGCACCCCAAAGTACCTACTTTAAACTGTAACCATACAATTGGACCAAACTATCTTTCATCAGTCTCTCAGTAAATTTTTCCTCTAGTTTCTAGGGACTGTTTCTAGGAAATCGCTAAAAAGATAACTAATTCATCCCTCCGGACTCATCATGCTAAAGGGTTTCAAATGCACAAAGCTCAAAGACAATTGCAAGAGCCCATGGTATCTTAGTTTGACAACAAAACACTCTTTAAAACATAAAGATTACACTGAAAACCGTTTGGAGTTTTACTATTAGAATGTTGTAACAGCCTATCTTCATTCCTGAAAAGTCACTGCCAAATTGGAATCAGTAAATCTCTCTTTATCCTCCTTTCAAGTACTTTGGCAGTCACTCCAGCATATAATTTAAAGTACTAAGAAAACTGATAATACCTGAATGTCAACACCATGGAAGGGGAGTGCATACTTGCTGTTCTGTACTTCATCATGATCGCCAAATGAAATTCAATTTTATACTGTCAAATACAGTGATTTCTCTCAATGTGATAAGCTATGTTAACTAATGACCTAAGGAGATCCTAAATATTGCCTGCTAAGTATATTACTATAATCTGATTAAATCCAGTCTTCAGCCAATCCATAATTTTCATTACCCCTATGAAAATGTTCTGGACTAGGATCTTTTAAGTTTCCTGTAAGCAAAATGAAATTTCCTTTGAGGTGAATAATGTAGCCTGAGTCTATGAAATAAATGTTGGTGAAATTGGTCTATAGCTCCCATTTACAAATACCAAAGTTATAAAGCATATTAGTTGGTAATATCATATTTATTGGCATTTATGTTATATCAGCTTATAAGCACCTTTTTTTGAAAGTTTTTGTTTATTTTTATTATTACTTTTAAGTAGGCTCCACCCCCAGAGTGAAGCTCGATGCAGGGCTTGAACTCATGACCCTGAGATCAAGACCTGATCTGAGATCAAGGATCTGTTGCTTAACCAACTGAGCCACCCAGGTGCCCCAAATTACAAACACTTTTAAGTGAAAAACATTTTTCCTCTTTGCTCAGAAATTGTCCAACTCTCCTGGTTCAGTGAGGAGAGAAGCAAAGCTTTATCAAAGAGGTTGAGAGTCTAAACCAAATGGGATACTGTATAATCACAGCAGAAGCCTCATTCTGACTATTTATTGTTTTGTTTTGTTTGTTTGTTTGTTTGTTTTTGGAAGGGTGGGGTGGTGGGGTGGGGTCAACTTATTTGGTCAAAGGGAGTTTTTGATTAAATAAAAAAAAATTTTTTTTAAATAACACCTCAATCTTTGCATTCATTCAAGAAACATTAAACGTCACCACTAAGCATTAGATACTATTCTAAGAACTAGGGATACGTACCTGAGGGACATGGCCAAGGAGAGGCATTATCAGGATTCCAAACATCAGGCAATGGCTAAAAGTGGGTGCTTGAGAGCAGCTGAAATGTCTGCTGAAGAAAAAAAAGTGTCATATTCCAGGCTTAGGGCCCAGCCAACTAATTTTTTAAAAGACAGAATGATGGTTCAAAGAACTGCTGTTTAAAATAATTACAAATTAATAAAAAAATTTCTGAAAACAAGGCAAAGATGCACAGCAGACCAGACAAGCTCAAGAAGAAAGTGGTCAGCAAATAAAAAATAAAGAATGATCAGATGCAAAGAAACCCAGAGCAGAAACTTGTGGTGATGAATGAGATTCTCTGGAAAACTACATCTGATGACTCGGAGTATATCAGTCTCATCTGACTGTGTTTATAAAAAGGAAAAAAATGATGAACTTGGGATCGTTTCCCCTCATATTGCAATCAATAGAAACTTCCTTTTCGCAATGAGACTTTAAACAATTAGAGAAACATTTTGGTTTCCAGCTAATGGGTTTAATAGTGATTGCCATTTCAGGAAAAGCACTTCATCCAATTGTAGACATGCCAAAGGTGGAAGAGAGGGGAGCAGAAGCAGCATAAACTGTACTAAAGGCCCTCACAGCTGGCTTTGAGTCACTGAGAAAATAATATCCTTCCTCTAATAATCCCTTAAAGACTTGGGTTTGCTTTCGTTCGGGAGGAGAATGTGCTGGCCTAAGAACAACTGTTGTTTCAGCACTTGAGCATCAGGGAGCTAGATGTTCTATTTATTGTACCAATGCCAGGCATTCCTAAGTAATATGTGAGCTGACCTTGAGAAAATACACATATAGTGGAGGTTCAAATACAGAGAGACCAGTTTCTAGTTAATGGCATAGTCAAACCTCCCACATTTTTTCTTTCTGTTCATCATCCTAGGGTCTCTAAATATTTTCTTGTTCCCTCGCTCTTCACCGGGGACCAAAGCTGGGCAGAGAAAGGACACATACCTTGGCCACAGACATCTTGAGTACCATAATCTGTAAGTTTGGAGCCTGCTTTTCCAGAATTAACCACCGTATTTGCCTCCACCAGCACCATATTGTTCTAAATGTATTGAATTTATGATCTTTGCTTTATGTAGGCATCAATATTTAAGTCAACCTACAAACATGGGTATATAAAAATTTGCCATAAATACTGATGTTAATATGATATGGGAGGATATAATTAAGATTGGATTAAATATAATGGATTATATTCATGAATTTAAAATAATTGGCATTGTACCAATAAAGCATACTCATGCATTATGTACTCACTAAGCTAATTTCTTGTTTTGTTCCTTAACAAAATATCCAAGTATCCTCTCAAAGTGTGTTATTGGATTATGCCATTTGCTGTGCAAATAAACTGTACTTTTAATTAGTGTAAGAACTCCTGTAGTGTGAAATTAAAAGTTTTGAAAAGCAACATGTAATATATAATTCCCCTTTAGGATATTCTATCAAGTACAAATAGTTTCAGCTGCAAGTAATAGAAAACTTGACTAGTGGTCTTAAACCAAAGGGACATACCTAACAAAAAGACCAAAGAAAAGCCATCCCAATGTTGAATCAGTGGCTCAATGATATCACCAAGTAGGCAGGCTCCTTCAAATTTTCTGTTCAACCATCCTTGGTATGCATTCAGTATTTTTCTTCAAGGTAAAACTCTCAAAGCATCTTGTTCACATATAACATCATAGAACAATAGGATTTTCCTGGGGCACCTGGGTGGCTCAGTTGTTAAGGGTCTGCCTTCAGCTCAGGTCATGATCCCAGGGTTCTGGGATTGAGCCCAGCACTGGGCTCTCTGCTCAGTGGGAGGCCTGCTTCTCCCTCTCCACTACTGCTTGTGTTTTTCTCTCTCTCTGTGTCAAATAAATACACAAAATCTTTTTAAAAATTACAGTAGGACTTTCCCAATTTCCTAATGTATTACTTAAAGATTATTTTCCAGAACAGGTTCGTGGGCCCACTCAAGTCACTGGCAAGGAACAACAAGACTGTCATTACTGCTTTACACCAAATGTGACTTATACCCAGGAGCTTGGTACATTGGCATGGAAGGTAAGCCACCAAGGGAGTTCACCCCATATATGGCCCCTCTGAAGCCAAGCATTTAATGCAGGTCCTTTTATGCAACGAAATAGTGATATTCTAACTCTTGCACACTAGAATCAAAGCTGAAAAGATGCTTACTGGCTTGGGCATTGGAGTGTCCCCACTGATTTATCTCCAAGTCAGCAGGTCCTCTCTTGCATGGAGAGGCAACAGCTATAATGTCAACAGTAGGAAACAAATGCTACTGTCTCCCATCCCCGGCTAGGATTTGACAAGGATGAGAGGGGAAGCAAAGAGACAAAGAGTGAAGAGCGTCTTAATTTTTGCAGATGAAAATGGAAAAAATTATGAAATCTTAGTTCTAAAATTTTCAGCAAGAACCCAAGATAATGTTTTCTTCTACTAACTGCCCTGGGAAGACTACAGGAACTTTGAAGTAAAGATCAGAACACTGCTTCAACTCTGCAATCAAAGAGCTTAGGAATGACATCTACCCTCATCACCGTAAATCATCTTTACATAAGGAAGGGGTCAAATTTCTGGCTTAAACAATACTGTTTAACTACTAAATATACGTATATTACAAAGTAATTCAAAATTTATGCCAGAGCATAAATCTGGCATTTTGGCCTATTAAGAAAGAGCTTTCTAGATTTGTCATCAGAATGTACTAAAGGGAAAGAAAACAAAATATGAAATTAAAGCCATAATCAGCTTAAGTGGAAACAATACTATCTGTTCATGATTGCCATTCCCATCATCAGTTGAATTAGCAAAATCCCGGACCGCATGACTCCAAGCTTCAAATGACTTAGGACTGATAGTCAGTAATGCTGTGTAATGGAAGGAAGACAGGTGGTTCACCAAGGCGGCCAGTGGTGAGCCTTTAGAAAAGCCGCTTCAGGGCGCCTGGGTGGCTCAGTGGGTTAAGCCGCTGCCTTCGGCTCAGGTCATGATCTCAGGGTCCTGGGATCGAGTCCCGCATCGGGCTCTCTGTTCAGCAGGAGCCTGCTTCCTCCTCTCTCTCTCTCTGCCTGCCTCTCTGCCTACTCGTGATCTCTCTCTGTCAAATAAATAAATAAAAATCTTAAAAAAAAAAAAGAAAGAAAAAAAGAAAAGCCGCTTCAACTTTATGGGTCTTGATTTCCTCATCTATAAAATTATAAAAACAAAGTCCACGCTACAGGGTTGGAATGGGACCAACTCAAATAAAGGATGCTTGTCTATTATCATATTGATATATCAAGTTAAGTTCCTTTTATTTAGTTTTTAGTTTTTAGTTTCTTGAGAGAGAGAGAATTTTAAGCAGGCTCCATGCCCATCCAGGAGCCCTACCTGGGGCTCAATCTCATCACCCTAAAATCATGAGATGAACAGAAATCAAGAGTTGGAAGCTTAACTGACTGAACCACATAGGCACTCCAGGTTACATTCTTTTTAGGAACATCTTAAATATATGGGACACTAAAGAAAACAAATATGTGGTGGGGGAGGAAGCCAAGAAAAGAATCCTCATGCAATGCACTGTTCTGCCAATTTATTTTTTCCAGTGCAGTGGTTTTTATCCAGACAGTCATAGTGTCCCATAGGACCTGTTAGCTACAAATTACAGATATTTCATATATGTCAAGAAACTGAAGAACGAAAATGAGATGAAATCCCAATGCACGTCTATACGCCAAATGTGATTAGAAAAATTTTGACATTAAAGCCTGATAGTCAAAATAAATGTCTGACATTTAAGCATACGCTTAGGAATTTACATATTAAGCCATTTGGCATTTCATTTTCTTGTCCTTTTTGCACATCAACTGGGATATAATTGACACATTGTAGGAAAAAAATGAACAAATGCTCTTGCCATTTGCTATGTCTCTGTTATTTTCTAACTTTGTCTTTATCTGAGTTATCTCTGTAACACACACACACACACACACACACACACACACTTGTGGACCATGGAGGCAGGCATTCATTTACAGAGAGAGGCCAGAGGGCATCTGGATGGCTCTGACTGTACAGCATGCAACTCTTGGTCTTGGGGTTGTAGTTGTAAGGTTCACATTTGATGTAGAGATTACTTTAAAAAAGAAAAAAAATGAGAGAGAAGGCCAGGAAGCCAGATCACACTAAGAGAGGTGAGTTACCTCTCGGGATGTAAAGCCCTTTAGTGTGTATGCTATGTGTGTTTAGGCAATATGCTCTCATTTTCCTACGTTCCTCCTTAAGTGCTACTGCAGGGGTTTATTTTAGTCTGCAAGAGATTAGGCAGGTAGGGAGGGAAGGTAATCTCCAATATAAGATGCCAGTTCCTTACATCCATAGGTTATCCTCCTAGTGCCACCATTGCTGAACACTGGCTCCGCTTTATTTCTCTGGTTGGGAACTTACATACCACGCTCCTCCCCTTCTCAAAACTGAAAGGTCTTCTCTAAGCTACTAGTTCACTTATTATCTGCAACTGATCCTTAACAGACATCTTCAGAATCAAATTTTCATTTTCTCCCATTCTTAATGATAAACCACCTACAGTTCTACTATTTTTTTTAAAGATTTTATTTATTTACTTGAGAGAGAGACAGTGAGAGATTGCATGAGCGAGGAGAAGGTGAGAGAGAGAAGCAGACTCCCCATGGAGCTGGGAGTCCGATGCGGGACTCGATCCCGGGACTCCAGGATCATGACCTGAGCCAAAGGCAGTCGTCCAACCAACTGAGCCACCCAGGCGTCCCAACAGTTCTACTATTTTGACTTTGTTTCTCAACTTCCTGCTTTTTCCCTGATTAGAGGTGTGAGTTCCTTAATGAATTCATTTTCTCATTCTCATTCTTAAACACTATGTGTACTTGTGGTGATATCTCTTCCCTTATTGACTTCAAATTAAAATTTTTTTAAATTAGAAAGGCACCCCCTAGATATGTACTCTTAAGAACAGATGGGTGCCAAAGTCTGCAATGTATACAAAAAAAAAATTTCAAGAGATAGTTATTATATATATTTTCTTAGGATCCCAGAAATTGATATTGAGAAGGCATCAGGTTCAACTGCTTTATAGAACACCCACCCCAATCTATAACATTAGTTAGAATAAATGGGGAATTTCAAAAGATGTATTTACAGAGCATATATATATACAAGATAATGTAAATCATCCACAAAAGACAACTGATCCTAAATTATGGATGATTCTACTTTTTTAAATAGTCACACCCTACAAGTGATGGTTTTCCACTGAGAAGAAATGTAAAGAGAAGAAAATCCATCTCTTTCTTTCTTCCTCTCTTCCTTTTTCTTCATTTAGAGAAAATAAGGAAGCAAAAAAGTTTGTCAACAGATTGAATCTCTTCAGGCAATTCTGTTTAAAGGTAATGAGATCGTTTCAGATGCTCCTGAGAAGAAAGAACAAGGGAACCTTTGGCTCAGACCCACTTTCCCAAGCTGCTGCCTTTAATTCTATGAGAAGAGACTTTCCACCTCCACAACCTTCATGAACTACCTATGCTGTGCCAGGCCCTAAGCTAGGGTTTGGGAAGAATAATACATAGTCACGTCTCTAATGAGTTCCCAGCTTGGAAGGAGAAACAAACACATGAAATAATAATTAAAATACCATGTGCTGAGAAGCGTAATAGAAGTACAGGCAAGTACAGGCAAAGTGTTCAAGGCTCATAGAAAGTTCTTCCAGTTGGCATCAGGGAAGGCTTCCCGGAGGCAGTGGCATATTACAGAGAATAAAGAATAAAGAACAAAATGTATACCAACGAGTCCTCGTTCTCCCTCCTAGTTTCCCCAGAAGGATTCTGCATAGAGAAGCCCAACAGCATATTTCTGTAGCATGAATCACGAGAGTGCTAGGCAATTGTCACCCCAATAGCATTTCTAAGGAAAGCAATTAACTAGCAATTTTCCTTTATTATTTCACTCATCCACATAATTAAATATTCTCAACATACTTATTTCATAGTACTTTATGAAGAAAGATAACACTATCTACTATTTACTAATGATAATATAATTAGGCACCAGTTTCACATGCTTTGATGTACCCTTCCAAAAAATTGTCTTAAAATGCAAGTTTAATGTGAGGTTAAGATTGCCCTAACTCTTTTCTCCCAAGACACTAGTGTGTGTCTTTATTTCACATGGTTAATATGCTAAAGGCTTGCTTAGATTATTCCAGTTTTCAAGAAAAATTGAAAGGTTTATATGAATATATTTGGGTGAGCCTGGTGGTGGGTATTAAGAAGGGCACGTATTGCATGGAACACAGGGTATGATGCATAAACAATGAATTTTGGAACACTGAAAAGAAATAAAATAAAATACAATGAAAAAAAGAAAAAAAGACCAGTACTAAAGCTAACCAAAAAAATAAAATAAAATAAAATAAAATGTCACTGGTCCCTCAAAATCACTCCCAAAGGATTTTGTCAGTTTTTCCATTTTGTTTTCCAATATGTGATTACTGTCATTGTGCTGCATTTATTATACTGTATAAACCTTCACACATATATACACACATACCTATGTACAAAACCTTTGTACATTTTGTATATACAAACATATACATATATGCTTATATAGACGACGCATAAATATAATAAAAAGCCCCTTAACCTTGCCTCAGATCTCATCTCTAGGTCTTACAAATATCAAAAGCTACTTTTCCTCAATCCCTTTCCTGAAGTCTTCATGTGCCAAGATAAAAATGTTCAACCCTAGATATGGTTTCCTTAGAGTTATGGACTATGAGGCTCATCCTACCTCCACTACTGGGCCCTCTGTATATAACTTTAAGTCCACTTTTCTCAAAGTAAGGAGGCGTACATTTATTTCATTTACTTTCCCCATTATTTGTGCAGTTTCAGGCCATGTTGACACCTAGTTCAGAGCAGCAGAGCAAGACTAATAATAAAACAAACTGGCCCCAGTTAATAATTATACATACAGCTTGGCCCTTTCTATCCTAGTATCTTTTATGAGAGTTTTCTTTGAAAGTTAATACCTCTTGCTTTTTGAGGCAGATCAAAGCCAATTTGTGGTGTGCTCCATATTTCAAGAGATGTCTTAACATTTCCAGTAATAGTATTTCCCTTATATACATTCTTGTTTTCAATGCGTTTTTGTAACTAGCTTCCTATTTATGCCCACAAAAGATGGTCATGATCAGGTGAAGCAATTTAAGATACAAACCCCTTGAAAGTCAGGAGATAAGCTTTAATAGCTATATTAAAGTCCGTGTTATAATAACTTCTAAACCATGACATGGTCACATTTGGAGGAAAGCAAAGCCAAGGATTTGCCTTACGTGATCAGTCTTTTGTAGGACTGAGAGCAAAGTCTCCCTGACTTCTCGCTCATCAAGACACACTGTCCTTTTCATATGCATACCTTGTGCACAGAATTACAACTCCCGTGCTATGCCAAAGTTCATGTGCTGCTTTCTTCTAGTTTGCAAACACAACAAGACAGTTCTCCACAGTTCCCTTAAGCTAGCTTTGGTCTCAAGCAAGCTGGCCAGGGCTGTGCTGAAAACCTTCTGCCGAAATTTTTTTTTTTTTAATTTGTTTTGGGCACAATTATCATTAAGGTCGATGCATAACTACCTATCCAAGCAAGTCATTTATCTGTGCAGTGGCTTAACAAAAATTAGGTTGTATCATTCTTTAAATACCTCATTACTCAGTGCTGCTGATGCTCCTTTGTCATTAACCATAAACCACCTGGGATTTTCCAGCTCTGCTGTATATCCCTGGTTGCCTCGCAAGAATGGAGGCACAGAAACATAATTAAAGACCTATTTATTAATGTCATACATAAGTGTGGGGTGTACACTTTACAGAACATTTTGTCTTAAGAGAGGAGGTTGGTTTTTCCAAAAGCTTACTTCACATGCTTCCATGGTTTTGAACACTAACCATCCAGCGTGAACGCTGAGATACGACAAACGTGATTTCTGAGAAGGCTTTCTCTGTTTTTGCCTATAAATATGCCAATTGCTTTAAAAAAAAAAAAAAGAATGTAAAAAGGAAAAATGTCAAACATGAAAGATTTACCATCAATCCCAAATCAGAATGGAAGCTTTGCTTTCATTAAAAAGGATTTCCATAACAGTTAATATTTTAGCATTCCTCTCCCCCTCACCAGTCACCATTTCTCAACTCCTTCACAATATCCCTTATTTTCTTACCTTTCTCATTGCCAAGAGAAACAGCAGAATGAACAATTCTCCTGTTTACTTCTGTAGAACACTGAGGTTCCAGAAGGTGGACAGAGAAATCTTTTTTTTTTTAATTAATTTGACAGAGAGAGAGAGAGAGAGGTCACAAGTAGGAGAGAAAGCAGGCAGAGAAAGAGGAGGAAGCAGGCTCCCCACTGAGCAGAGAGCCCGATGCGGGGCTTGATCCCAGGACCCTGAGATCATGACCTGAGCTGAAGGCAGAGGCTTTAACCGACTGAGCCACCCAGGTGCCACCAGAAATCATTTTTTTAAAAGATGTATTTATTTGAAAGGAAGGAGAGAGAGTCTTAAGCAGACTCCGTGCTGAGTACAGAGCCAGATGTAGGGCTCGATCTCACACCCTGAGACCACAGCCTGAACCAAAAGCAAGGGTCAGATGCTTAACCAACCTCACCTTCAGGCGCTCCCAGAGACATCTTTTTACATCAAATCTGGATGGTTTTAAGACTTTCATAAGGTGGGACAATTCATGGACTGATTTTTCTCAGTGGAATGTGTTTGCTCCACACATTTTTCTTAAAGGTTTTACATATCTGTTGTTCATTTACACTAGAATTTTGTACAAGATGGTATTTATTAAATAAAATGATATTCTTAGTTGTTCTAAGATGAATATAACAATGGTTCATCGTGTTCTACAGAGATGAGCATAACTTTCAGGAGTTCTGTTACATGAGCCAGTTTGAGTTTCTAAATCTTCTTCCGGCTTCCAGTTCCTCCCAGAATCATCTTCCTAAAGGACCTCTAATCTCATTCCTCTAGGAGAATCCTGAACAGGCTTGCTGTTGTTTGTTGCACAAAATCTAAACATCTGAGCAGAGAACAGTGGTCCTTTCAGCAATACTATAGTGCATTGATTTTATAAAAACATAAACAAACTTTCTCTATCTTATTTTTTACAAAAACAAGATTTTCCCTATTTTACACCATAGGGCTTGATATGCACGTATGTGGTGTTTGTGTGTGCTTAGAATCATATCACACAATACACACTCGGGAGGGGCATTCTCACTCATAATACAATGGAATCTATATGACTTATTTTTGTGAAGAAGCCATGTTTAATTACATATTATATTCTGAACCAAAAAACTTATACAAAATAAATTACATGCCTATAGTAATAGGTGAGAAAATGCTGCTGAAGATATATATACCCCAGGACTCCTGGATATAACAAAATTATCCTATAGGTCAAATAAGAAACATGACCAAGTAGTGTAATTATAGATTATCTAAGGGACTGATGCCTATATAGCACATAGAAGCACTCTATTTCATAATATTTTATCTAAAATTAATATGCAGGGGCACCTGGGTGGCTCAGTTGGTTTAGCATCTGCCTTCAGCTCGGATCATGATCTCAGGGTCCTAGAATCAAGCCCCATAGCAACCTTCTCAGTGGGAAGTCTGCTTCTCCCTCTCCCTCTCCCTCTGTTGCTCCTCCTACTCCTGGCTTCTCTTTGTCTCTGTCAAATAAATAAATTTTAAAAAATATTTTTTAAAAATTATAAAAAATAAAATTAATATGCAGGCTATAACAAACACTAAATTGCTTTAATTTGTACATTTATTTACAGTTGCTTAATTCATAACAGTAATGTTTATATCCTAAACATTTAGAAATACTTAACTGAATAATTTGGAGTACTCCAATCTTTCTAAGAAAGCTGTCCAAAGAAAATTAGAGGGTGTCTTTTCTTACAATAAATGTCTTTGTTGTGTAGTAGTGTTTCAATTCATTCTAGTTCCTTCAGAAATATTTTCAGACAGATATGTCAGTATGTTTTCATAGGCATTGTTATTTTCCTTGCTGAAAAGCGTTTTTTTCTTTAAATAAAAACTGTTCCAATATATCTGCATTTTGCTTTGTTTAGCGGGAACTAAAAATTTTTTAAGAAATGGGTTCCATTCAGCATTTTTTGACAGTCGTCAGAGAGGGGTAATCTTTAAAGACTCACATTTTTCAATTTTTCTTTAGTATAGACAGCTTAAAAATGATTTTAAACTACTTCATATCTCTTATGGGAACCTCAAAGCAACATCATTTAAGTGTTATCTTCATTTGAACAAGAGAGGAACAGTAATTTATGATTTCATTAAATAAGAGTTAGGGAAAGATCAGATCTTTGAGGAGGAAAGGTACATTCAGCAGGAGTCTACCTTTTATCACAATTCAGCTTTAATATCAGAGCCATTAGCTCAACTACCTTTTTTCAGTTGCACCTTTGGGAATACCAGGATGAAACCAAGGATGAGATCATAAATTGTACGACTTTGGAAAACTGGCAGCATCTAGTAAAGCTGAACTTATGCAAATCTTATGACCTAGCAATTCCACTCCAAAGTGTACCTCCGACTCAAAGACATAGACATACATCTATTCACCAAAGACATGCCCTTGCATATTCACAAACTATTCATAAAGACCACAAATATAAAAATACCCAAATTCCACCAATAGTAAAATTAATAAATACTGCCTATTTACACATTATTCAGAAATGAGACTGAATGATTAGCACCTCTATGTAACATGATGACTCTCACTAACATAATGTTGAATGGAAGACGTCAGATCCAAGAGTACATGACATAATATCTTTAATATGACCAAAACATGATTGAAAGTATAAAAACAGACAAAAGTAGTCTATGCTGTTAGAAGTCAACATCATAGGGGTGTCTGGGTGGCCCAGTCAGTTAAGCATTGGACTCTTGGTTTCATCTCAAGTCATGATCTCATGGTCTTGAGATTGAGCCCCATGTTGGGCTCCAGGCTCAACACTGAGTCTGCTTGAGATTCTCTCACTCTCCCTCTGCCCCTCCCACTCACGCTGTCAGTTTCTCTCTCTAAAATAAATAAATAAATCTTAAAAAAAAAGTCAACATCATGGTTACCCTTGGTGGGGAGAGGAGCTAGGAACTACAACGGAGCATAAGGGAGCTTTTATGATGCTGACAGTGTTTTGTTTCTTGATTAAGAGCTGCTTACATAGTTGTGTTCAGGATCTGAAAATTTAATGATTTTTACATGGATGCTATGTGTACTCTCCTGGTGTGCATATATTTTACTTAGGTAAAGGTTTTTTAAAGGGATCCAGGAAGTCAAAATTACCTTTCTGCTTCCATAAAGGAAAAATGAACCTTTAAAGATTTTAAAGTTTTCTCAGTATCCCAGTTAATACCAAATGGAAATATTATTCAAAGGAGGCACAACTTAGCCAAAATTCAATCCAGTTGAGTTGGGGTTTTTGTTTTTGTCGTCGTCGTCTTCTCCTTCTTCTTCTTCTTCTTTTTTTTTTTTTTTGTGTGTAAAGACCAACAGAAAACTGGAAATGAAAGTAAGTCAATATCTCAGTTCACACTCTGCACTAAGTAGTTTGAGGATCACCTTCAATGCAGTTCCTATGAAAGAAAATACTTAACAATATACCAGCCAATTTTTAAAATCAGATCTCATTTCTATGAAGTATCAAACTGATGGAGAATCAAACTTCCTGGGGAACCTCAAAAGGTCAAGAAAGTGACAGCTTGTCTTCCTCTGGAAATTTGCTGTGGCTTCATCACCATGAAAATATGTTTCTCCACCCTCACCATCACTTCCCCAAAATTGTTTTTCTTCAACAAGTCAAACATGTAGAAAAAAACATTCTCATCAACTATTCTGCCATTGTGACATTACTATAAACTATGCTTCTCAAGACCAAGACATGAATGTATTGTAATGATAACAGCTGGACATTTGGAAGAAGTTAGCAAGTTACCAGGCTGATACTTTAAATCTGGACTTTCTTCGAATGCCAAATAGCATGTTTCTGAGATCACATTATCTTCTTCAAGAGTCAAACATACAATCTCTTCACTCAGGAATTTCCACAGGGACAAGATATAGAACAAACCATAAATATTCAAAGAGGATATGTTGATGGGTCTGGTTCCTGCTCACTGAAAAATTAAATGCTCAAATACTCAGACCTGGGCAAGAACTCTAGCCTTCTTCTTCATGGGAATAAATGAAAAATATCTCTTCTAATTGGCACATCTTCTTTAAATTCTTTTTCATTCATTTCTGGAGGATACAAAGACACAGGATGGATGGCTGTAACACAACCCTTTGGGATGTCTTCGTTTCACCTAAAGAGCTCTCTACCACTGAAAAGGACATATGAGCCAAAAATATGAAAGTATAAGTATGAAAATAAATATATGCTTAGATCATGTCAACTTCTGAGAACATATCCCTCTCAACTTCACAGATGCTGAAAGTAGTAAGATTTAGAAAGAATATTTAGATTACTGAACAATCAAATCAGGAGACCTGGCTACGGGCATGCAACTAATTAAAGCTTAAGCTAAGCCTAGAATCCAGGATTGCTAATTCCTAATTCAGCACTTTTTTGTGCTATCTCAAAATGCCTAGACTCACAAGAAATTATGTGAATGAATGGTGATGCAAATGAATGACAATCTAGTTTTGTGGGTTATGCATTGCTACTCAAGCAAATCCAAGAGTTGTAAACTACAAAATGTAAAATAAAACTCTCTACGAATGGAACATTCTTCAAGGAGGTACTTGGTATGGTGGAAATGCCCAATTCCACCAACTCACACAGCTATCGTATCACGTGAACACAAGAAGGAAATAAAAGGAAAACAGGGGCACATCCCTGGCTTATTCACTGGAACATGTGACGCTTGATCTCAAGTTGTGAGTCCAAGCTCATGTTGGGCCTACAGCTCACTTTAAAAAAAAAAAAAAAAAAAAAAAAAAGGAAAACAGAGCACATATGCACATGCATAAAAACAGGTGCTCCCTTACCTTGCTTTATTTCATCCTGAAAAGACATTTACAGTCTAAGAATAAAGGTGAAAAAAGAGAAAAACTATGGCCTCTCAACTTTACCATGGTAGAGAGAAATGGAGGGATTAAGCCCATCAGAGATGGACTTCATGAAGGACCTAAAAAATTAGTAAGAAAGGAATTCTTCTCATTCATTCTATCATTCAGTCAACAAACTTGTATTCCATCTCGGTCATGTCCAGATGTGGTGCTAATCAGTAGACACACAGATGAGACATACTGGTCAGTGCCCTCAGAATGTGGCAGTTCATTGGGCATACAACTGCTACCAGGCAATGTGTTAAGTGCCATCCATGGTAGAATATGGCAACTGGGGCAAAAGGTTTCCAGGGAATGAGGTCTGGGGGATGTAGTGAAGTAGAGGGGAGAAGAGGATAAGAAAAAGAGTTAATGTTAAGAAGATCTTCCTAGGAATGACTAGTAAAAACATGAGAAATTGAATCCTTTTCTTCTCTGAGGGACTTTCCCACATTCTTACTACTTCAATGGTTCTCAATGTGTGGCCCCAAGGCTAGAAGCATCGACATTACTTGAAGACTTGTTAGGAAAAAAAAAGGTGGGGGGCTGCTCAGAACTGCTGAATCAGTAATTTAGGATGGGGTCCAACAATCTGAGTTGTAACAAGCCTCCCCGCCCAAGTAATCTTGACATGTGCTCGAGTTTGAGGACTGTTGTACTAGATCCATCAAGGTGAAGTTGGGTGCATGAAATTCCACATATTCGAACAATTAAGAGCAGATCTGGTCGGGTAAATTTTAACTCTGAAAAATCATTTTTGTCGAATATGTTCAAATTTATACCTCAGAAAATACAGTTCTCTATTTATGTTTGGAGGCTTATGTTTCTGAAGCAAATGCTTTGCATTTTACCTGGAGTCAGGTGTCTTGGATGGGGATCAAAACAATCAAACTCCAGAAAGCAGAGGAGGGTCTTATGGAACCAACCAGAGAATACACTGATAGGACTCACAAGGACTGCACTGTTGAACCTCTCATGCCATTTGGTCTCTAATGTTCAGCACTGATCTCTTTCTCCACATCCCCTCTATATAAAAAGTTTTCTATTTCAGCTTTTTTCAGGACATATAGTTTGCTAAATGTCTACCCTTCTCCCTAACTCTTTGTGACCCTAGAGCTCCAGGATCTAGTACAACTAGCTACATTCTCTGAGTTTCTGGTTTTCATATATGCCTCTTGGTTCAAATTCTTAAAAAAAAAAAAAAAAATTGTCCCAGTTTGGCTCAGTAGTTCACCTCGCTATGGCCTCAGGTATCAGTAAGGTAGACAGGGCAGAAGAAAAGGCTGAGTACTGACATCGAAAGAGGCTATATCCTAGGCAAGGAGAGTGCTCAGGACATTTAATAGAGTAAAAACGATCCCTTCAACCCCTGAGAGTTCCATGTAACTTCCAGAGTCTCTGAAACAAGAGTGCATCCTTAACTTCTGTGATTCCCCAACAAATGGTAAGAAATCCATGTAAGAATGGATTTTTTTGAAGCTTTTGAAAAGATAATTTTATTACCTATCAAAAACCTTAATTATATATACACACCCTTTACCACAGAAATCTATAATCTAGGTTTTTATCCTACGGAAAAAATTGGAATGTGTCCAATAAGAAATAACCAAACAGGTGCCTGGGTGGCTCAGTCAGTTAAGCGTCTGCCTTTGGCTCAGGTCATGATCCCAGATTCCTGGGATCCAGCCCCACATCAGACTCTATGAAAGCTGGGAATCTTCTTCTCCCTCTCCCTCTGCCATTTCCCCTGCTTGTGTGCTAGCTTGCTCTCTCTCTCTGTGAAATAAATAAATAACATCTCTAAAAAAAAGAAAAGAAACAAAGAAACAAACAAATAAATCAAGGATTCTTTTCACAGTATTGTCTTTCAGAGCAAAATGTAAAAAAAGGAAACTACCTAAATGTCTAGGAAATAAAGATATTTATTAATGGAAGCCATGCTCACTATTTTTGTTTCTATTTAAAAAAAAAAAAAAATCCACCTAGACCTATTTTGGGTGAACTTTTTTCCCTTCATGGAAAAAAATCAGTAAGCCCTAACATTGTTTTAATGTTGGCATAAGGAAATTGCAAGCAGGTTGCCTCCCACAGTCTATTTTTCTTGTCTGGGTTACAGTCACCACGATGACCCAGCCACAGCTGCTGGATGATCTCCTCCAGCTGCAGATGTCAACTGCTCCTACCAGCCTCTAATTGAATTGAGTTGCTTCCCTTGTCTCCTCTGCTTCTTAAAGTCCAAGTTGGTCTCCTTGCCTCTGTCCTCTAGTCCAACAGCAGAAAAGCCCGTGTCTTGCTCTAAAGTTCAACTAGAACACATTTTTGTCACTCTAGCCAATAACTTAATATAATTTTCATAATCCTGGCTAAACAGTTCTTACCTTTGATTTGATATAAAATACTTGAGTTTCCAAGCCCTCTGATTATCGTAATAGATAAAAGCAATATAAGCCAGAATGCTGGACACCTAGAATGAGATGTATCTTTTCTTTAAATATTATGTCCAAAGACTACATAATTATAGTGTTAAAACATAAATAGCTAAAATTAATAGAGTAGTTTCCCCTAACCCAGAATCTTCTCCATCAGAGGGTTTGTTAAGAAGACATGATAATTCTTAGTCTATTACTAAGAATATAGCTTCGAAATTGTATGACGATAAAGTCAGGACTTCAGCTGGAACCACGGGCAAAAAAACCAAGAGTGAACATCAATAAAGGTCAAAACAATTTGCATTACACTCAACGACTGCAATTTCTTAATAGCCCCAAAGTCACCACATTTGCCATTAGGCAATGCCTGCAACATGGCCATCTGAATGCAATATGACTGGCTTGGCTGAAGATCTCAGGAACATGCTAAATATAAAACCTTCTCCTAAAACGAGTATAAAGAGCATAAGGAATATCATGCAGCTCATTGTTCTGGCAAATGGAAGGATCCTATTTTTTGTGCCTACTTAGCCCATCGTTTGTTCACCTCATATACTCACTGTCCCTATATTTCTTCATCTGTAAAAGAAAGAAAATTCAAAGGGGCCAATAAGTAAAAATTTGGAGCTGTTCTGGTTGAAGATATCAGGATAGCACCAGAATTCCATTACTTGATCTCCCCTTTGGTTCTCTCCATTTCTTCCCTCTATCCAAAGATGGCTGTAGATAGACCTTGGCAGAAGCCAAAGGCTGTGTGGATTACAGAGTGACAATCAATAGGCTCTGTGATTTCTAAGGCCCTTCCTACTACAAAAATCTCTACTTCCACACTGGCACCCAGTACATAGCAGATGCTCCCTGAATGCTGAGTGCATTGAACTTGAAATTGTTTGCTCAGTGATCTAGAAAAACTTTTATAAAAGCAGATATTTCTAGGTGGCTTACCCATTTTTTAGCAAATAGAACCAAATTTTAAGCCAATATTAAAAATTAGGATAGCTCCTAATAAATTGTATGACTTTAGGTTTCTAGTGTTAATATCCACTTAGAGATACTTATGGTTATTCTTTCTAATTACTTACATCAGTCTCAGACTATGTCTTGCTTTTTTCATCTAAGTCAACTAGAACAGGTGGCAGAGTGTAAATTGTCTTTTTTGGAGTCACTCTGGGTTCTAACCCCAGCTCTAACATTTACTCTTGGTGGGACCTGGAGCAAAACTTTAACCTTTACACCCTCCTCATCTGAAAGACAGGAATAGGGATGTAGGAACAAGACTGTTGGAACAGCGACTGGCAACTAATAAGTGCTCCATAAATGACAATTGTAGTTATTATTATTTTTTAAATTGATCCAAGTAAGGGACAGATTACATAGCACATCCCAGAAGACTAGAAGGTATGGAGCATAGAAGAAAGCTAGAAAATCCATAAAATGATTTTTTTTTTCAAGTTTTTAAGATTTTATTTTAAAGTGATCTCTACACCCAACATGGGCAAACTCATAACCCCAAGATCAAGAGTTACATGTTCTACCAACTGAGCCAGCCAGAAGCCCACATAAAATTATTAAATAATATATACCATGTAGTAAATAACAAAAAGAATAATAAATGAAGTAATACATATGAGGCATATTGAATAATTTTAGAACCCTATAAGCTCTCAATAATTAATAACAATTGTTATCACTACATTTCATGATAGAACTACCTAAACCTTTCTAAGGCCATGGATGAGACAGTTCCTAAAAAGTTAGAAGGCATTAAATAAATAAAAATTATAATTTATCTCCTTAACAGAAGAAATAGTCCTTCATGCCAGCAATCTGAAGCAATTATATTATGAGTTCTCTCTGGAAAGAGATTTAACTAATAATTGCGGCAGAATTTTCCATCTTTCCAATTTTGGCACCTTATCAGAGGACAGGCAAGACTATGTAATCATGGATAGAATGAAAAATAGAAATAGCTTTACCTCAAGTATTGCCAGGCAGTTTATTTATTTTTTAAGATTTTATGTATTTACTTGGCCGACAGAGATCACAAGAAGTCAGAGAGTCAAGCGGAGAGAGAGGGAGGGAAGCAGGCTCCCTTCTGAGCAGAGAGCCCAATGTGGGGCTCTATCCTAGGACCCTGAGTCCAGACCTGAGCCGGAGGCAGAGGCTTAACCCACTGAGCCACCCAGGCGCCCCTATGTAATATCTTTTCATTTACATTTCTTTCTGTCATAGTTTTTTAGTTGTAAGATTTTATTCATGCTTTGCATTTCAGTTTATAATTGTTACTGAACTACTCTGAGAGAGATATCTGTAAGTTTCTTATGCTACAAGTTTAGCCAGGTATACAGTCTTTGCCTTTGACAGGCACCAGGCAGTTTATTTTTTAATGTTGACATACAAATGGTAAACAAAGGTACACAAATGGAAACTTATGAAGTTTCCCTCTCAGCCCAGTTGGTTTAAGGATGACTTTTTAGAAATTTTTTCAACAGGCAAAATTACCAGAAAGGAAAAGAGGAAAGTACAGAAAACACAAATGTATCATTATGTCATGAGAGATGCTGAAGAACACGGTAATATTGTGTGACATTTCCTCAGATGCCTTCTCTCCTCCCAAGCAGTCTCCCATTATACATATCAAACCACATTAAGTCGTGAGTCATTTCAAAACTTGAGGGTAGGAGGTAGATATTAATAAAAAATAGAAACACCCAGGATTTCTACACGAATTATCCTCCTAAGAACACCAAGTAATCTCTCTAATTTCACAACACTCCTGGGAAGAGCAGGCAAATGGGCATTGCTCCCGCTCACTGGCCCGGAAAGTTTCACAGGAAAGTGGAGTGAACGTACATCATGGGGTTCCACTGCACTGTAACCCCTCTTTCTTCTCACCTCTTAGTAAAGGGAAAACTGGGGATGATGAGAAATACCTCTGGTAAAATGGGTGATTTAAACTGCTTATTGATCAGCTATAAAATGGTTCGTGGACACTCTTTTAACAGAGATAATAAAACACAGTACATCCCCAATTTCAGTATTGTAAGTGTAATTTATGAATATAGGTCTTTATTACAAAAGTGGACTCACACTCTATATACCGTATATAGCCTGCTCTTTGGAGGGTAACAGCCCATTTGAAAACAACCTTCATATATCTATATCAACATTTGCAAAAGCTGCTGTGTATTCCACTTATAAATCTATCCTAACTTACTTACTTTTGGAAATCTATCCCTAAGACCAGACATGAATATGTTTCTTTGAAAAATACAGGGAAAAAAAATCACAAAAATAAATATAGATTGTTTCCTTTGGCAAATAATTGTCACTCCCATTGGAATCTCCATGAATGACATCATCATCACACTCAAGCACCAAATCTCACAGAGGGACAGCAAATTATCTAGCAATGCCAATCGTATGTGGTCAGCCATTCCTATAAACTGGGGCAACATTTCTCTAGAGATTAATTTGGTTAAATATATGAAAGTCCTAAAACTGTAAATACCCTCTGCCCTAACAGCTCTCCCCCCTCCACGACCCCAGAAATGTATCCTTAGTTTATAATGGATACGTTATAAAGCGGTCTATACAAGGCAGGAGGTTAAACAGCAGTGAGAAAAGGGAGTAATCTACATACCCACGAAAGAGAATGGCTTCTTTCCTTATTTATCTAAAGATTTTATTTATTTATTTATTTGTCGGAGAGAGAATGAGAGCAAGAGCAAGAGGGGGCACAAGTGGGGGTAGGCGCAGGCAGAGGGAGAAGCAGACTCCCCACTGAGAGGGAGCCTGATGCAGGACTTGATCCCAAGAATGCTAGGATCATGACCTGAGCCAAAGGCAGACGCTTAACAAGCTAAGCCACCAGGTGTCCCAAAAAGAGAACAGTTGAAATAAATTAGGATATATCCAAAGTAGGTACTCTGAAGCCTTAAAAATGATGAGGCAGATTATGGAACAATATTCAAGATACAGGATTCTGTTTAAAAACAAAACAAAAAAACATGCTATGTCAACATGTGTGGCTTGAAGAGATAAAACCCAAAATACAAGTAGTGGTTCTCCCTGGGTTATGAGGTTATAGGAGACTCCTTCATGTTCACCAGATTCTCTAATTTATATATAATGGACACAGATACTTACTCAAAGTAGAAATTAACATGAACACTTTTGATGGAATGTGGTACATGCTATTATAAAGATAAATAAAGGGTGCTCCATGAGCCCTCCCAATACTCTGAAACTGAGAGGATTACAGGGTATGGCCTCCCAAATTAGTGCCACTAACATGAACTCTTCAAGGATTCATGGCAGTCAGCCAAGTTAAAGAGAAAGAGCATTCTAAAATGTGGGAAAGGGCTCCTGGGTGGCTCAGTCAGTTGAGTGTCAGACTATCGATCTCAGCTAAGGTCCTGAGCTCAGGTGTGGTCATGAGTTCAAGCCTTGCATTGGGCTCCACGTGGAGCCTACTTAAAAATTTAAAAAAATAAGAGAAAGTAAAATAATATAAAATACAGGAAAGCCTTCGAGGGCTGTGATAACATGAGCCAATTGAAGCAGTTTAAGTAGTTCCAGGGGGCCGAGAGGGCACCTGAAGTAAGAACAAACAGTTCCTGCTAGCTTTTGAAATAGGGAGATTCACTTTCGACCTAAGCTGGTACAACTTCAGGGAGAAGGTGAAGGCGGAAGCCACATACATGTTCACAAACTAAGAAACGAATGGGAGGTAAGCAAGTGTTGGTGAAGGGGAACACTAACTAGAGAAGTGCAAGTGTGACAGTGAAGAGAGGAACAACGGGATCCAATACTGGGTTACAGGTTTCTTTTCAGGCAGGCACTTTCTGACTGAGCCATCCAGGCACCACTTTCTCTTTTTAAAGATTTTTACTTATATATTTGTCAGAGAGTGAGAGAGAGAGCACAAGTGAGGGGAGAAGGAGAAGAAGAGCAAGAAACAGACTCCTCACTGAGCAGGAAGCCCAATGCAGGACTCGATCCCAGGACCTTGAGATCAGGACCTGAGCCAAAGGCAGACGCTTAACAGACTGAGCCACCCAGGTGTTCCAGGATTATTTTCTAAGTTGGGAGAGTTGAAGGATGGTCACAGGAGAGAGCGCCAATATAAGGAGAGGTTGATTGGAAAAAAAAAAGAGAGAAAAGGAATGAGAAGGTGTGGATGACAGTTTGATATTCCTAGGTGGGGGAGGCAAGGGGAATCCAGCACAGAATGGAAGGCTTAGGACTCTACAGTCAGTCTAGTGGGATCACAGGAAATCCCCAAGCCTCAAAGTACAAATCAATTCCTGGAATGAATTATGACTTCACTTTCTTAGAACACAGGACCAGTGAGCAGCTGTGGCCAAGAGAACCCAGAAAATATTTAGTATAATCAGAAAATGATATAAACAAAACAATAATTATCTCACCTCTGTATGACAAGAAATTTGTGTGAAACTTCTATCACTCTGCCTAAGGAAAGACATAACAGTATTAGAAAAGGTGCAGAAGACAGAAACCAAAGTGTTGAAGCAGAGGGCAGTAGATTTGAACTTTTCACCAAGAAAAAAAAAAAAAAAGCTCATTAAGGGACATATTTTATGTTAGTGGCTTCTCATCTTTCTGAGTATGAAAACCTTATCAAAATGGTTTGAGAATACATGTTACAGTATTTAAACACTTAATAATTATTGATTGGGAAAATACATTATGACAAAAAGTGTTCACAAATGAATCATTTTATAGTTAACTTGCACTTAATTCATCTCAGCACTATCTACATATATCTGGTACATGTGTATTTATGTCTGACATTATATATTTATCCAACCAGAGACAATGTTTGGGCACACACGAAATTGTGATAATTCTTGTGATAATTCTGCACTATCAACCACCATCCTGCACATGCCCAGGATCCTCAGATCATACTTGAGAACCACTGTCCTAGTTTATAAAACCCTGATTTGGATGAATATGCCTCTCATCAGCTAATAACCAAAAACTAGAATTAAAGTATGAAACTTGAAAGACATATGTTAGGAACATAGTAGTCTTTTGGAAGATTTATAAATATTATCTCAAGCAATATAAAATGAAATACAACCTGGGTGGCTCAGTTAGTTAAGCATCCAACTCTTGGTTCTGCTCAGGTCATGATCTCAGGGTTCACACTCAGTGGGGAATCTGCTGGAGAATCTCTCTCTCCCTTGGTCTGCCCCTCCCCACCATTCCCTCTCTCTCTAATAAATAAATCTTTAAAAAATATATAAAATGAAAATAGAATTGTCTCCAAAATGTTTATATAAGCCACTAAATGATATTTCTGTGTGTTTCTGAGCCTTTTCAATGACGTCAGAGAGTGTAACAGTGATAGAGCTACAACTTGACATTTCTTGGTGTTGCTGAGCCAAACAAACTCTAAGTCCTGTCAAGTTAATTCCCACATTTGTATTCTAATCAGGCATAACAGAGAAGCACACATTCACTCGAAATATTCTTGGATAAAGAATGAATGAATCAATCAACGAATCAGTGTATTTGGAAAGGATGGGAAGTGGAAGAAAAGAAATCCAGTTTTAGGACTCAGTAATTTCACCATCCTAAAAATAATTTGAAGTATAGAAATCACTTAATGCCGGGTTCTAAGAATCATTCCCATCTGGATTTCCAGATAAAACAGAAACTATACAGATTATAGAAAATGAAACAGAGAATGGCTTTACTTTTCAGTTGACTAGAGTGTATTTTGAAATTTGCATATATAAAATGCCACTTGATGTATTTTGTAGGGAAATTCAGTCAGCTGGTTGTTCTGCTATTCCTTTAAACAGATCTAAACCTGCCTATTTAATCTCCCTGTATAAGTTGCCTTTGAATCCAGCAACCTCCCTATTGACCACAATCTCCATATCTTACTCTACAAATTTCTGGACTAGCCTTTCAAGAAGGAAGACAAGAGAAAAAATAATTATAATCTTCATGAATAATCTGTGTTCTAGCAAGATCTACTTTTGTCATTAAATAAGAATATGGGGGCATTCCAGTCAATTAGTCAATAGATAAATAAAATTCTAAAATTTCAGTAAATTGGGGAAGGGAAAATAAACTTACATACTCTTCTTTTTTAAAATTAAAAACCAAACACTACATAGTTTTTCATTTTGATTTGTTTTAAAGAGTATGGTGCAGAGCCCAGTTTCCAGTTGTGGCTCTCTTAACAGCTATGTGGCCTTGGTTAATGAGCCCCTCTGGTCCTCAAAATCCTCTTTGACAATACGTGGAGGTTGTCAGCTGATCTTTAATATCTCTATGAGCACAAAAACTTCTCTGACTCTGGTCATTAAGAAATTTCATCTATCTTCCAGGGTGCCTGGGTGGCACAGTGGGTGAAGCATCCCACTCTTGGTTTGGGTTCAGGTCATGATCTCAGGTTTGTAATGTTGAGCCCCATGTTGGGCTCCATGCTCCGCACAGAGTCTGCTTGAGATCCACTCTTTCCTTCTGCCTCTCCCACTTGTGCTCTCTTGTTCTCTCTCTGAAATAAATAAAGAAATCTTTTTTTTTTTTTAAAGGGAAATTTCGTCTATCTTCCATATTCTTCATGTTAAGTAAATGGTGAAATTTCTAACTGTGGTTCACCAAATCATCTTCTCATTCATTAACTAAGCCCTAAAATGCTCCTGAATTGCTCCTGAAATTAACAGTATCTTTATACATTCTGAAATACAAAGACAAAATTGGAATCACTATAGGCCAGTCATTTCACATCCACATTTAGAAAAACATGAATCCACACACTGATTTAATATACAATTAAGCACTAAGTGGATGTCAGAATTAGCAAACCCTGGGAGCACAGAGAAGAAATCTAGGGCTTTCCCTCAAACCTATTAGAATTAGAACAGGGACAGGCTATTAACTCGATGGTTATAACTCACTGTGAACATTGTTAGGATGGAATAAATTATACACAGTACAGTAATGCATGACATTTTGATTGATTATGGCTTTCTTCAACTTGAGTCTAAAGTCCATGAGGGCAGGAACCCAGATTTTTGCAGTCACTATACCTCAGGGCCTGGCCTACGACTAGTTCTCAAATGCAGAGAGGGAGACAAACCGTAAGAGACTCTAAATTTCAGGAAACAAACTGAGAGTTGCTGTGGTGGGGGGGGGGGCGTGGGAGGAATGCGGTGTCTGGGTGATGGACACTGGGGAGGGTATATGCTAGGGTGAGTGCTGTGAGTTGTGTAAAACTGAAGAATCACTTAACTGTACCCTGAAAACAAATAATACATTATATGTTAATTTAAAAAAATTTGTTGGGTGAACAAAAGAATGAATGAAAGGTCAAGTCACAGGGACATTAAAGAAGTGAGCCTAAGTCTGCTAGAAAACAGATACAGTTAGGAGCAAGGTTAGAGGTTACCTTCTGAAAGCCCACATTATTCAACAGTTGTTTTTTCATTATATTGGAGACATAAAAAAATAAAGTTTAGCGATTTGCATTCCCCTTATTCACTCCAAAACACATTTTAAACATCATAGAGCTAGGGCATTTATGAAAGTAGAGAATTTTCTATGTGGAAATCAATGCCTAGAACCTATACATTTATGTAAGAGAAAAGTGAATGGTCCAGCTGGTAAACACTGCCACTTCTCATTTGGGCTCATTCACGTGACTTCTATCCCACTCTATCAAACTCCTCCCCTCAAAAAACAGATAGCATCACATTAAAAACCACTTTAGATGTATTATTATCATTTTTATATTTTCTGGTAGCTAAAGGCATGGAATCTGGAACCAGGTCCATTCTCTCTAGATATATGACCTTCAGCAAATTACTTCATCTTTTTGGTTTTTGTTTCCTGAGGAATAAAGGCAATAATATTACCACATAAGCTGGTAAAAAAATTAAATCAATTAATATGTGTAAATCTGTTGGAAGAGTGTCTGTCATACAATAAACGTTAAGTGTCTGCTAGGTACATGAGGTAAATAAAATCAATATATCAGCCACTCCATTCACTTGGAGCAGTGAAAGACAATGCATGATGAAGGCAATTTGGGGGGATTATGTTGGTGCATTTTTCAAAGCAGGAAGCTGGGGACTCAGAATATCCCAAAATAAAATGAATTGGTTGAACAGAGAACTTGAAGAGGGGGGGGATATTCTAGAACATACTGAAATGAACAAGTCGTCTAATTTCTTTCATTTTATCATAAGAAATCTTTTTCTCAGGGAAAGTGAAGACTCCAAGTTAGAAAAGAAAGGAACAGTAATATTATTTTTGAAGTCGTGCATGAAGATTATTTTTAAAGGTACAAGGTTTGACAAAATCTAGTGAAAAGGGCTAAAAACCCAGCCAGTAAGTGCATTTATAAGGTTTGAACTAGAGAGCCTACATTAAAGTGGCAGGTCCCTAAACCTGCCCATTTATCACAATTACCTGGAAGCTTTGTAAAAATTGATATTTTGGAGAAGATACTTCAAGAAGTGTGGGGTAAAGTCTGCTATCTCTATTTTTAAAAAATTCTTCCAGTGATTTCTGAGTACCACCAGTTAGAATGAGTGGACTGAATGCTTGCTACGCAGTCTCCAGCGGTATGTGGTCGCATTGTCTCTCCGGCCTTACCTCCCCTGACCTTATTATCCATAAAACGCTATCAAAAGCCATCAATTACAGATAGGACAAAGTCATGAGACAGGACCACATGCGGCCTGACCAGCCCAACTGTCCAAAAAGGCAGGAAAAAAGAAACCGTAAATCTCATGATAAACGAACCTGCATTCAGGTTCAGAAGTCAAACGCAAAATTGCACAAAGTAGGTGCGATAAAAATGGCTCCATGGGGCCTCAGTTGAAAATACATCCGAGATTTGTTCTGTCTGCAAGCTGATACAGTCCCACTCTCAGTTCTGTGCCTACATCCGCCTCTACTGTCACGTTCCCAACTGGAGTTCTGTTTTAAGAGGGAGCTTGATGAGGCCGGTATTTGGGAAGTGTGCCCCGAGATGGCTAGTCTGACAGCTAAAATACTGAAATGCTTTAGTACCAGCAGGTAAATAGCTGCTGCTTAAGCCCCATGTCATTTCAGCCCTTATCCCAGGACCCAACAATTACATTACCCCTTCCCAACAATGTAAGGGGTAATGAGAGGCCCACCCAAGGGCTCCACTCTGATCGGATGCTACCTGTTGCCATATGCATTGTTAGTAGTTTCAAAGTGGAAATTCCTAGGAAAGCAACTAACCAGGAATGGGAATTGCCTGGAATTTATATCAGGGGAAGCACTATTCAAAGTTCAGGCATCCTTAGCCTTGAAATGAGAAGATATGATGTGGGGTAGGGACAGGAGGAATGGGAGTGTTGCCTTCACACATGCGAATGGCCTCGTGTGGGAAACATTAGATTTAGTCTACATAGCTCCAGGGAGAGGAATTACACACAATGATTGGAAGTAACAATGACACTGACGTCAGTCCCGTATAAGGAAGAATCCTTGAATCCTGGGGGCATCCAACAATGGAACAGGCTTTAGAGAATAGGGAGCTTCCCGGAGGAGCAGCATGGGAAGGAAGCAGCGGCTCTGAGATGAGGAGCAGCACAGGAAGGAAGCAGCAGCTCTGAGATGAGCTTTCCAGCTGCAGGCGCTTCTGCTCTGCATGTCCCCTCAGCGAGCTCGGTGGCTCCCAAACCTGAATCCTCAACAGACTTCTTTTCTTTTTTTTAAATAGACTTGATTTACTGCTTGCCACAAAACTGAGAAGAAAGTACAGAAAATACCCATCTACTCCCTGCGCCTACATACACACAGCCTCCGCCACCATCAACAGATTGAAGCACATTGGTACATCTGTTACATCACTGAGGACTATTGCTCCTTTCTCATCTAAAACTACTACCTCTTTTCTATCAAAAATCACCTTCTACAAACAAAATCACCATCCACATCCAGGAAGAAAATAGCACAATAAGAGGACTCAAGTTTAGAAGGAAATGTAACAGAGGCTAAAGACCCACTATAATTGCCAGACTGAAGAAGGTGCCAGGTGGATAAGCAAACACATTCTGAGAAAGCCAGTGTGTTGAAGTAGGGATGTTCCATACACAAGCACAGATTGACGGCCAGCAAATACGGAGCCCCTTCCTTTGGAATTATACGGTATAAATGAACGATTGGCTAACTTAATGCAGAAGGGATCCATTTCTGATTGATGGGGCCATACAGAGTGTGAGTGGATTTGTGGGGTTAGTTTGATGGGGTGGAAGAAAATAACTCACTTAAACTCCTTTTACAGACTACTTTTTTTTTAAAGCCTCTTTCTTTAGACCATTAAAATTTAAGGCAAACTAAAACTGTATTGTTGAAGGACTCATAATTAGGTAAGAAACTACAGTAAAAAGCAAGAAAGCATGAATTCCTTGCTATTCTTGGATAGGATACTATTTTGGATAGGATACTGTGGGAGAAAGGTGAGGGTTAGATTAGATGAAACCATTCAGGAAGATTCCAGCAATGTTTGTTGGCTTTCATGATGATTTATCCTGGTGCTTGTTTTTTTTTTTTTTTTTTTTTACACAACGGTATTTTTTACACAGGGGTTTGTTTTAGAACTCAGTGAAATAAATTAGTTTTATGCAGAAATATTAAAACATTTATCAAAGAAGTATGTATTCTAATAGTGGTTACTTCTGATGGATGAAGAGTCTATACTTATATATTTTCCTTAAAATACTTCAGAATCATTATTGGGATATAAGTGCTGATCAGCTTAAACTTTAATTCTCAAGATATTCAGCAACATTCTTTCAAGAGTGCATAGTCCAAAGATGCTAGCTAGCATTGTATCAGAAATGGCCACTCTCTAGGGGTGGTAACTCTTTTTTCTTTTTTTAATTTTACTATTTTTAAAATTTAAATTCAACTAGCCAACATAGTACATCATTAATTTTAGATCTAGAGTTCATTAATTCATTAGTTGTATATAACACCCAGTCCTCATCACATCATGTGCCCCACTTAATGCCTATCATCAAATTACCACACACCCCCCACCATCTCGGCAGTAATCGTCAGTTTCTTTCCCAGAGTTAAGAGTCTCTTATGGTTTGTTTCTCCTTCTGATGACTTCCCATTCAGTTTTCCCTTCCGTCCCTTATGATCCTCTGCCTGTTTCTTATATTCCACATATGAGTGAAACCATATAACTGTCTTTCTCTAGCTGATTTATTTCACTCAGCATAATCCCCTCCAGTTCCATTCACTTCAATGTAAATGGTAAATATTCACCCTCTCTGAGGCTAAGTAATATTCCATCATATATATGAACCACATCTTCTTTATCCATTCATCTGTTGATGGATATCTCAGCTCTTTCCAGAGTTTGGCTGTGGTAGACATTGCTGCTACAACCATTGGGGTGCCAGTCCACCTTCAGATCACTAAGTTTGTATCTTTGGGGTAAATACCTAGTAGGGCGATTGCAGGGTCATAGGGTAGCTCTATTTTCAACTTTTTGAGGAACCTCCCTACTGTTTTTCAGAGTGGTACACCAGCTTGCATTCCCACAAACAGTGTAGGAGGGTTCCCCTTTCTTCACATCCTCACCAACATTTGTTGTTTCTTGACTTGTTAATTTTAGCCGTTCTGACTGGTATGAGATGGTATCTCACTGTGGTTTTGATTTATATTTCCCTGATGCCGAGTGATGTAGAACATTTTTTTCATGTGTGTTAGGCATTGGATATCTTCCTTGGAGAAATATCTGTTCATGTCTTCTCCCCATTTCTTGATTGGATTATTTGTTCTTTGAGTGTTGAGTTTGAGAAATTCTTTATAGATCTTGGATACTAGCCCTTTATCTGATATGTCATTTGCAAATACCTTCTTCCATTCTCTAAGTCACCTTTTAGCTTTGTTGATTGTTTCCTTTGCTGTACAGAAGCTTTTTATCTTGATGAAGTCCCAAAAGTTCATTTTTGCTTTAGTTTCCCTTGCCCTTGGAGACATGTCTAGCAAGAAGCTGATGTGGCTGAGGTCACAGAGTTTGCTGCCTCTGTTCTCCTCTAGGATTTTGATGGAATCCTTTCTCACATTGAGGTCTTTCATCCCTTTTGAGTCTATTTTTGTGTGCAGTGTAAGGAAATGGTCCAGTTTCATTCTTCTGCTTGTGGTTGTCTAATTAACAAGAAAAAGTTTAAAAAGTAAAAAATAAATTTAAAATGACTATACATAGTGTGTAACACTACAGTGTTGAAGTCTAGATGAAAACAAATGCTTTATCATACTTCTTACATCAAAGACACCTGGTCAGTATTTAGCTGACCTGAATTGATTTTCATGCAAGCCTAAGGTTTGGGGGTTCTTGTGGATTTCCTTTTTTACATTTTTCTGCTGCAGCTATCACGCGCCAAGCAGAAGTCTAGGGGCACCTGGGTTGCTCAAAGGGTTAAGCCTCTGCCTTCAGCTCGGGTCATGTTCTCAGGGTCCTGGGATTGAGCCCTACATCAGGCTCTCTGCTCAGTGGAGAGCCTGCTTCCTGCGCTTTCTCTCTGCTTGCCTCTCTGTCTATTTGTCATCCCTGTCTGTCAAATAAATAAAATCTTACAGAAAAAAAAAAAAAAAGGAAGAAGTCTAATAGTTCTCTGCCTTTCTGCAGGGTTTTTTTTTTTTTTTTTAAGATTTTATTTATTTATTTGACAGAGATAGATCACAAGTAGGCAGAGAGGCAGGCAGAGAGAGAGAGAGGGAAGCAGGCCCCCAACTGAGCAGAGAGCCTGATGCAGGCCTTGATCCCAGGACCCTGAGATCATGACCTGAGCCAAAGGCAGCGGCTTACCCCAGTGAGCCACCCAGGCGCCCCTCTGCAGTTTTTTTTTAAGTGAGGACTATATCAAGAGAATTAGAAGGCAAGCCAGAGACTAGGAAAAAAATATTTGCAAAGGCATATCTGCTAAAGTGCTATTATTCCAAATATATAAAGAACCCATAAAACTCAACAATGAGAAAAAAAAACAGCCTAATTAAAAAATGGACCAAAGACCTTAACAGACATCTTACCAAAGAAGATACGCAGATAAAAAATAAGCATATAAAAAGATACTCCATATCACAAATCATCAGTGAAATGCAAATTAAAATAACAATGAGGGGCGCCTCGGTGGCTCAGTGGGTTGAAGCCTCTGCCTTCGGCTCAGGTCATGGTCTCAGGGTCCTGGGATGGAGCCCCACATGCTCAACGGGGAACCTACTTCCTCCTCTCTCTCTGCCTGCTTCTCTGACTACTTGTAATCTCTATCAAATAAATAAATAAAATCTTTAAAAAATAATAAAATAACAATGAGATATACCACTACACCCTTATTAGAATGGCCACTATCTGGAACGCTGACAAAGACACAACCAAATGCTGGCAAGGATGTGGCGCAACAAGACCTTTGATACACAGCTGGTGGGGTAGCCAAATGGTACGGTGACTTTGATGGCTTCCTATAGAACTAAACATACTCTTACTGTGCAACCCAGCAATTGTGTTCCTTGGTAGGCAAAGGAGCTGAAAACTTACGTCCACCTAAAAACCTACACACAGATGTTCATAGCAGCTTTATTCCTAATTATCAGAACTTGGAAATAACCAAGATGTCCTTTAGTAAGTAAAGGGATAGATTAAAAGAAACATTCAGACAATGTAATATTATTTAGCACTGAAAATAACTAAACTTTCAAGGCATGGAAAGACATGTAGGAACTTTAAGTGCATATTACTAAATAAAGGAAATCAATGTAAAAAGGCTACATACTGTGTGACCCCTACTATATGACATTCTGTAAAAGGTAAAATGACAGAGTTGTTAAAAAGATCAGTAGTTGCCAGGGGATGGACATGAATAGACAGCACAGAAGACTTTTAGAGCTGTGAAAATACTCTAGATGATATTATAATGATGGATATATGTCATTATGCTTCTATGCAAACTGACAGGATGTATAACACACCAAAAGTGAACCCCAAGGTGAACTATGGACTTTGTGTTATTACCATGTGTCACTGCAGGTTGATCAGTTGTCACAAAGGTACCCCTCCAGTGGAGCATGTGGATAATGGGGGAGCCTGTTCATGAGTGGGAGCAGCAGGTATATGGAAAAAAATCTTTGTGCCTTCCTCTGAATTTTGTTATAAATCTAAAACTGCTCTAAAAAATTAACTTTTTAAATAAATATGTATATAAAACTTGACGATAACGTTGATGTGTTGATGTCATCAATTTGCTTAGTTGTAACACTATCAGATTTTAAATAATGCTTTCTATAAAGTTTGCAATCTACCACAAATACAAAACAACATATTTAATTTGAATTAAGTAGGATTAGTCAAAAGCTACACATTGAATAAATCACAAATATGAATCTACTGACACATCTATCATCCTGAGAACTATCTGAATGCCATACGGTAAGGTAGCTGGTTGATCCAGCTTTGTCATTTATGAATCAGAATCAATTATGCATGAGGCTCTGTTCTAGATTCTGAAGATGGAGCAGTAAATGGTAAGGTATCTGCCTTCATGAAGCTTAAATTCTGGTGTTGTACATAATGTCATGTCATAAGCAATGATACAAAGAATGCAAGACATGGAAACAGGGAAAAGGTACAGTAATCTTGGAAACCTCTCTGAGAAACAGAATGAAATATGAAACTGAATCATAGCTAGGGTAGGACAGTCCACACAAAAGAGCAAAGAAAAGTCCTGAGGTGGAAGATGTCTTCAGGTACTGAAGGAACAGTAAGGCCAATATAGGGTAGAGGGGAGACTAGTAGGTATTTGGGGCACCCTGGAGACACTGATAGGAGTTTCACCTGCATGGAAAGGAAGGGAGTGTAACTGGAGTGGGTTCAAAAGAGGATAGGCAAGGAGGAATTCTTTTGAGGAATTTATTAAAAAAAAAAAAATGTCAGAGAAAAAGAAAATATGCCATATGCCAGAAACCTAGATGTGTGTCTCATGACTTTGAAAGAAGGTAAGACTGCTCTACAGATTGTCCTGTGCAGATAACATCTTTCTAGGGAAGATGGATTGACAGAGATGCCATCAGGAGTAGGAGTCCCTCAAGGATCTGTCTTTGGCCTCCCAATCCTTTCTTTTATGTCTATTCCCTTGGAAAACTCCTAACCCAAATCTTTCTCTTTCTTCCTCTCCTCTGCTTTCCTCCTCTCCTGTCTCTCTCTTCACCTAGGCCCTCTACCAGAGGATTCATTACAGATCTCCTCACCACCCACCCCTCTTCTGCACAGACCCACCTAGAAGCTGACAAGCTATTCCAGGTCAGGAGCTGCTTGTCTCTCGGGCCCCATCAACCTATAATCAGTACCAGAAATGCCTTCAGGCAAAATTGTTCTTTTTCTTTGAGATGGCTAAACTAGCCCGAGTTTGGGCAAAATTGGTTGACAACTTGTTCTCTTCTTGTTCTAGCCTGTTCCGAGAGTCCCCACAACCACAGGAAGATGGTGCTGTCTGAAATCCAATTTTTGATAACAATGGGCAGGATCTCTGGGTCTGGAAGCCAAGCTGGGGGATACCTCTTCTCTCAGTTGCCCCTAAAGGAAAGTTTGGGAGGTCCTGGTCATTTTATAAAAGCCACACCCACCTCCCTTCCAGCCCTACATGGGTCCATGCAAGTGAAGCACCATCAGAAAACACTCATGGCAGACCCATGCTAGCATAGATTCCCAAAGAACCAGAAAGGCAGACCTTTAGATCTGTATCACTCCTTCACCTAAATTGTTTTAGACTCACTGACATCTCAGAATCTCACCTCAGAAGCCTAAGGCACTACTCTTTCTGATGACCACCTTTCTGGTATTGATCAGTTTCGAGGGTCTCTGAGAAAACTTGTCCTTCAGAGATCACACAGGAAAGGGGGGGGGGGGGGGGAAGGTGAGTGAAGACCAAAGGGTAAAGGTGTGGGCACCGCAAACAACTAGGGACCTTCTAGCCAAGAGGGATCCTTTCTAACAGTGCAAAATGAGTCGAAGAGCCATCACATCAGTTCAGTAGAACAAATGAGAAATCCAAACTGTGAGTCAATAGGCATTGGTTTATACTTTAAGTTTCAAAAAGAAAAAATCACACCCCAGCAGAAGCTGATATCAACAGTGGCCAGCTTTCCTGGTCAGTCAAAAGTCCCACAGATTCACTGCATAGAATTTCTATTTAAGCTTTATTGAAATAGAAATCTAAAGCTTTGCAAAGATCACACATAAGACCAGGAATTTGTCTTCTCAACTCATTAAATGCTTGACATTTTAGCTAATTCAATCATAAGGGCACGAAGTGAAGTGGAACTTAGGGTTGTGAATTAGTTCCAAGCTGCACAAATCTTTTATACTGAGAAACAGGCTATGACCTGAGTATTTTTCTTGGAAATACTAAGACGTTTTAAATGACTTCAGAATCATTTGAAGTTATTCTGTGTCTAAGAAAAAAAAAAAAAACTTAATTGAATCAGGTTTTTTTTAATACACACACTATATGCACAAATTCTCTCCATATAAGTTCAAGGATCATAGTACACATATACTGATAAGAAAGAAAATTTAAAAAAAACTACTCAGGCCCAAAAAGAACCTACAAATGTTACAAAAAGGAGCTCTACCCCTTTCAGAAAGTGCCCATGGACACAGCTCCTGTTATAGACACTGGGCTGGCCAAGGCGGAGACAGAAGCTAGAAACTGGGAAGAGGAAATTGCAATGCTATCAGCCTGTTCAAGGGCAGGAGAAGGGGATGGAGGGAATCTCTGGCTTACCATTTTCAGGGGGCTGTCCCTTACTTGTTATTTCCTCTTTTACAGAATTATCCTTTTCCAGATAAAATGTATTGGCTTCCTTGATAAAATGTTGAAGCTTCCTTGAGAACATGTTGAGGCATGTTGACACCTCAAAGCATACCCATAATTTTCAGAAAATGAGAAGACCAAAGCTGCTAAGCCCAGCTAACAAGGACAACTACAAAATGAAATAGGACACATGTGTTTCTACAAGCTCAGGGCAAAGGCCAGTAGGCTGGGCTTTGCTGGGTTCTATTAGGATAAACACACACTCTAAAACACTAACCTACACTAGAAACATACATTTTGAAAATATCAGAGGCCAGCAATCAACACAATCTCAGATTAGTTGATTAACACCCTCCTCTTCTAAGAAGACAAGAAAGAGATATTACAGAAAGATGAAAACAAGAATCAGCCAAGATTCATCTTTCAGTAAACCTCAAGCTTATACAAGAAGATGAAAAAAAGACAATCTCTGAGAGGAAAATTAAGTATTTCTCTATATTAACTAAGCAGTTCATGAGAAAGCTGCTTCTCATTTCCAATGATGTTGAAACACTTCTTACAAGAAGTCTTCTGACTAATGGGAAGAGAGTTGTAGCAAACCACTTTAAAGTTCCTCTCTGGAGCAAAATTGTACACTTGGTAGAATACATCTTACAGATTTTCTGATCTCTGCTCTATTCTAAGCACTCTGTGTTATTTAGAACTAACATGCACATCTCCATTCACAGGGCCTTGCTAGGTTAAGAAAACATCCCATACTCTGAATATTTTCCTACATTTTCCCTTCCATGTAAATGTATTGGTCCCATGGCCCTGTTCTCAATCAAAGTCATAGTGAATTAGTCACATAAACAAATTAGCTAGTCCATATGTTACCCTGATGTGTTACAGATTAATGTCTGTAATCTTGTTTTTGTCAAAAGACATTCGGTTGGGCTAGGTGACCTTCAAATTTTCTCCCTAATATTGTAAAATTTTATGAGTAACTCTGATCCAAAAAAAAAAAAAAATCTTAAACCTCGGGCTAGTTGGCAAGTTGAAATTTTGGGGCTCCTAATATTAGACCATTTGTGTTGGTGTAAAACATCACAGCTGATAGTAGCCCTTCAATCAGAAAGTTTAATGGCCATTTTTAGAAGTTATTATTGGATGTCTTGTACATTGGTGAATTGAAGATGACCCAAATTCTTGGCTGTTCTTCTCATCAATAAATTAGTCTCTTTTCCCTCTGACATGAAATCCCGGCTGCCCTGTGACTCTCTTTAATCAAGAGAATATGGGGAAAGTGACACTTTGCCAGTCCTGGCCTAGGCCATAAGAGATATGGAAGCTTCTGTTTTCACCCTCTTTGGGGCTCTCAACCACACTGTAGAGATGTCCAGCTCCTTTGCTGCAGACACTGTGTGGGGAGAGAGAGAGAGAGAGAGAGAGAGAGAGGCAAGGAGAGAAAGAAATAGATTCCCAGCTAGCCCCTGCCTGGTCCAGATACCTAAGCTGAGAAGACAGACGTATGAGTAAAGCAATTTTGGATTTCCAACCCTAGATAACCTCCAGATAACAGAAGCTGCATAAGCCCAGACAAAACCAGCAGAAGAACCACCTACTTGAGTTCAATCCATAGACAGTTGCTATTATTTTAAGCCATTAAGTTTCAGAGTGATTTGTCGCACTGCAGTAGATGACTAAACACATCCCTAAAAGCTGGCCTAATCCTTTCTTTGAACAAAGAAGAAATGGATAACAAATAAAACAAGTTTTGAAATGAAGTTCCTAAAGTATTATCATAGTTATTCCACCACTCAGCATATATTTATTCCTTCCTGTATACAATAGCACACCCATAAATTCATTCAACATTTTCTCATCCGTGTATCCATCCTCAATATCTGTTGCCATGGGTGTAAAGAGAAATCATAAGCTCCTCCTGTCCAGAAACCAAGAACTCTAACAGGTCTTTTATAAACACTTTTTAGCAATAATAATTTCAGCAGAGATCTTCAGCAATGATCAACACTACCTTTGAGTTGTGCTACTTTTTCACACTGACAAGTCTAGAAATGGAACCTCCCAAAACTCAACTTTGAAAGCCTATGTCATCCTTTCTACTTTATTTTTTTTTTAAGATTTTATTTATTTATTTGTCAGAGAGAGAGCGAGAGCGAGCACAGGCAGACAGAGTGGAAGGCAGAGTCAGAGGGAGAAGCAGGCTCCCTGTGGAGCAAGGAGCCCGATGTGGGACTCGATCCCAGGATGCTGGGATCATGACCTGAGCCAAAGGCAGCTGCTTAACCAACTGAGCCACCCAGGCGTCCCTTTTTTTTTTTTTTAAGATTTTATTTATTTATCATCCTTTCTACTTTAAAGGGTACTGAAGCTATAAGCCCCTCTCTCTGCACTCCTCCCACCAACAAAATATATTATACTGTGACCACAGCCTTCTTCTACAGGAGTATTTTTTTTTTTATTGGTTGGTTATGAGGTTGGTTATTCCTAAAGGGAAACTTTAAGTTCTTCTGTCTTGCATTCATGTGTGCCCAATCCCTCACCCTTTATGAAAGCTCCCAGGCCAGAAGCTTGGGTCCCTGTCCTGCCATTATGCCTAGGAGTCACCCTGAAAGAACTTGTGGATAAAAAAGATTACAGTGTGCTCACTTGAAATGCTGAGTTTGCAAACCTTCACCAGGATGCCACTAGGTCCCTCATCATCTTTCAAATGGTGATGAACACCGAAATGTTGACAAAATTTTTTTTCAAAAAATTTTCAAAGTTAAAATTTCTTTAAGGTAATTTTTTTCATCTACACTTCTGAATGGTTAGAGTTTATTTTTTTAGAATAAATATGCATTATTTCAGTAATTTAAAAAATAAGTAGATCAATTGAGAAATTAAACTGTATCTAAAATATGCGTAAATTTTTTTTTCATTCTTTCTGGAATAGTCATAGTCTAAGTCTGGAAACCATGAGGTGCTGTAATGGAGGTAGAAAAGCCCATTTTATAGTCATCAAAGGACTAATATTGTCATGCTTTATCTTAATGTAGCAACAATTGACTTTTAAATGTACTGTGCCCTTTCCTGTCCACTGCATTAATGCCCACATCAAACACCAAAGTCATAAGCTCTGACGGTAAAATGCCACTGCTGTTTGTTATGTAAACTGTCCTCCATATAAAAGTCCAGAGTAGGTCATACTCCCTGAACCTTTCTCCACCAGCCTGACTCTGCTTGAAATTCCTCCTAAAGCCATTCTTTGGGTTAAATTATTGTAATGCTTATAGGATATCTATCAAAATGCAAATAGCTATTTTCTTACAGGAGTAACCAATTAACCTGTTAGAACCAAGACTTTTAGCTGATGAAACCACTACAATGCAAGGCGCAACTCAAAAAAAAAAAAAAAAGTCACTGTCAATTGGGCTGAATTTTCTCAATTGGGCTGAATTTTCTCATCTTTTTTCTCATGTTACCTGAGTAAAAATGATCATGATTATCAATACAATTTATTGAGCACCATAGTGAATTTGGCACAGTGATTAGTACTTGCCACACATTATGCATTACTTGTCCCATTTCGTGGATTAGGAAGCTAAAATCAAAGAAGTTAGGTGAATAGTCAGCATCAAAATAGCTCTGAGAAACAAAGTCAAAGTCCCCAAGATGGTGGTAGAGTAGGAGGACCCTAGGCATCTCATCCCACAAACACAACTGGGTAACTATCAAATCATCCTAAATACCCCAGAGAAAGAGAGAAAGAAAGACAAAGAGAGAGGAAAACCCAGGGGAACATACAAGAACACTTCCTTGAACCAGCCCCCCACTTGGAAAACAAGAGGCAAGGAATAAAGCCTGGGGTTCCAAAGTCAGCAGGTTTGGCTGGGATAAAGCCTGGAGGACCCTCCCCTGCTCCTGGAGAGAAGGCAGGGAAAGAACCGGGGAAAGACAATGTGGAAATGGCACCTGAAGACTGCCTGGGGCACACAGTGGAAAGACACATCCCTGGGAGGCAGCATTCCTGGAGAGGCTTCTCCAGGAGCAGGGGAGCTGGCCAGCATCATTTGCCACCTCTGCCCCTCAGCATCAACACAGAGCCATCTCGGAGGCAGTACAGTGCTGATACTGGGTGCCCCACCTGTCCACACCAAGCCCTGCCCTGCTGTGCTCTGGTGGGACTGCCCATCTCTGTCATGCTTGCCTCAGTGCCAGCATGGCAGGACCCTCCCCCAGAAAAACAGCACACACACCCCTGCCCACACCATATCTCTAAAGCCTAGAGTTTTAAAGGTCAGCAGCTTGGCTTGGACAGATCCAGGAGGGCATTGTACTAGTCCTGGAAAGAAGGCAGGCAAACATCCTGGGGCAGACAGTGTGGAAATAGCAAGTCGAGAGTGCCTAGGGCACACAAGGAGGACATTATTCACTCTTTTCTGAGCGCCTCCCTGAGAGGCAGTGTTCATGGAGACCCCTTTCCAGGAACGAAAGAGCTGGCTGGTGCCATTTTCTTCCCCCACCCCTTACCAGGAGGGAGAAGCACAGCACTGACAATGGCTGTCTAACTCACACCAAACCCCACCCCCCTGAGCTCCAGTGGAATTGCCCTTCTCAGTCAAATTTGCCTCAGTCCCAGGGCAGCACGTCCCCCTCCCCAGAAAATGAGCACAAGCCCCTACCCACAGCATGTCTCCAGACCAGAGAGTTCTACAGGGCCTCAGTACTGGTGGAGTTGGCAACAGGTCTCATTTCACAAGCAGATTTGAGCTCGTTAAAACTCACCACATTCATGGACCAAACTGTCCACGGCAGGCAAGGAGAGCCTCTGTAGATGACTGGTCTGAAGGACAGAGCAGCCAAAACACAATAGCAATGTGCACACAGCACACAATGGAGCCACTCTCTGAAGTGCTATGCCCTGGGCACAACATGACCTCTTCTTCACAAGCCATTCCTTTTAGGAGCAGGAAACATAATGACATGTCTAATATACAGAAGACAGAGACTTAGACAAAATGCCAAGATGGAGAAATTTATCCCAAATAAAAGAACAAGACAAGGACACCACCAAGACCTAAGCAAAACAGATGTAAGTAACATGCCTGATGGAGAATTTAAAGCAACAATCACAAGGATACTCACTCACTGGGCTTAAGAAAAGAATAGAAGACATCAGTGAGACCCTTACCACTGAAAGAAGAGTTAAAAAAGAATCAATTAGAGATGAAAAGTACAATAAACAAGATTAGAAACAGGAACGATGCCCAAAATCTATAAAGAACTTAGCAAACTCAACACCCAAACAACAGATAATCCAATCAAGAAATGAGACATTTCCACAAAAAAGACATCCAGATGGCTAACAGACACATGAAAAAGTGCTCCATATCACTCGGCATCAGGGAAATACAAATCAAAACCACAATGAGATATCACCTCACACCAGTCAGAATGGCTAAAATCAACAAGTCAGGAAATGACAGATGCTGGTGAGGATGCGGAGAAAGGGGAACCCTCCTATACTGTTGGTGGGAATGCAAGCTGGTGCAACCACTCTGGAAAACAGCATGGAGGTTCCTCAAAATGTTGAAAATAGAACTACCCTATGACCCAGCAACTGCAATACAGGGTATTTACCCTAAAGATACAAATGCAGTGATCCGAAGGGGCACATGCACCCAAATGTTTATAGCAACAACGTCCACAATAGCCAAACTATGGAAAGAACCTAGATGCCCATCAACAGATGAATGGATAAAGAAGATGTGGTATATATACACAATGGAATACTATGCAGCCATCAAAAGAAATGAAATCTTGCCATTTGCGACGATGTGGATGGAACTAGAGGGTATCGTGCTTAGTGAAATAAGTCAAGTGGAGAAAGACAACTATCATATGATCTCCCTGATATGAGGAAATGGAGATGCAACATTGGGGATTAAGGGGGTAGGAGAAGAATAAATGAAACAAGATGGGATTGGGAGGGAGACAAACCATAAGTGACTCTTAATCTAACAAAACAAATTGAGGGTTGCTGGGGGGAGGGGGGTTGGGAGAAGGGGAGTGGGGTTATAGACATTGGGGAGGGTATGTGCTATGGTGTGTGCTGTGAAGTGTGTAAACCTGGCGATTCACAGACCTGTACCCCTGGGGTAAAAATATATTATATGTTTATAAAAAATAAAAAATTAAAAAAAAAAAAAAAGAAACAGGACCGATGCAATGAATAGCATGCCAGAAGGAGAAAAGGAATTAATTAGTGACCTAGAAAATAAAATAATGGAAACTAATAAAGCTGAACAAAGGAGAGAAAGAAAAACTATGCAGCACGAAAACAAACTTAGGGAATGCAGTGACTCTATCAAATGTAATAACACTCACATTACAGAAGTCCCAGAATAAGAAGAAAGGGAAAAGAGAGCAAAAAACTTATTTCAAGAAATAATAGCAAAAACTTCCCTAATCTGGGAAAGGAAACAGACATCCAGATCCAGGAGGCACAGAGCACTCCCACCAAAATCAATAAGAGCAGACCAACACCAAGACATACTGTAATTAAATTTACAAAATATAGCAATAAAGGAAAAATCTCAAAAGCAGCAAGACAAAAGAAATCCTTAACTTATAAGGGAAATCCCATAAGGCTAACTGGAGATTTCTCAACAGAAACTTGGCAGGTCAGAAGGGAGCAACATGATATATTCAAAGTGCTGAATGGAGAAAGTCTGCTAGCCAAAGATGGCCACCAGGGCTATCACTCAGAATAGAAGGAGAGATAAAGAATTTCCCAGACAAACAAAAACTAAAAGAGCTCATGACCACTAACTAGTCCTGCAAGAAATATTAAAAGGGACTCTGCATGGGAAAGAAAGACCAAAAGTAACAAAGACCAGAAAGAAACAAGACAATCTATAGGAACAGCAACTTCACAGGTAATGCAATGGCACTAAATTCATATCTATCAATAATTCTTTGGGGGCGCCTGGGTGGCTCAGTCAATTAAGTGCCTGCCTTTGGCTCAGGCCAGATCCCAGGTTCCTGAGATCAAGCCCCACACTGGACTATCTGCTCAGCGGAGAGCCTGCTTCTTTCTCTTCCTCTGCCTGCTGCTCTACTTGTGCTCTCCATCTTTCAAATAAGTAAATAAAATCTTTAAAAAATAATAATAATTCTTTTGACTGTAAATGGATTAAACTTTCCAACCAAAAGACACATGGTGTCAGAATGGATTAAAAAAAAAACAAGACCCATCTAGATGCTGTCTACAGAAGACTAATTTTAGACCTAAAGACACCTGCAGATTGAAAGTGAGGGGGTGGAGAAACATTTATCATAAAAATGGATGTCAAAAGAAAGTCATAGTAGCAATATTTATATCGGACAAACTAGATTTTTTTGTTCTTGTATTGTTTTTATCCTGCTTTGATATCAGGGTAGTACCAGCCTTATGGAATGATTTTGAATGTGTTCCCTCTATTCCATTATTTGTAAGATTTTGATAAAGACCGTCATTAATTTCTTTTTTAAATGTTTGGTAGAATTCACCAATGAAACCATGTTGTTGGGCTTTTCTGTGCTAGGAGATTTTTGATTCCTAATTTAACTTGATTCTGTTATTGGTCTAAGAATATTTCCTGTTTCTTGGATTGAAGAGTCATGATTCCATTTTGGTAAGCTGTGTGTTTTTAAGAATTACCTGGTTTCTTTTTCTAAGTTATCTGACTTGCAAGTATATAATTGTTCATAGTAATCTGTTACCACACTACTTATTTCTGTGGTTATCTGTTGTATTGTTCTCTTCCATTTCTCATTTTGGATTTTGAGTCTTCTTTCTCTTTCTCCTTAGTTAAAGCACTGCCAATTTTATTTTTTGGGAAAACAGGTCATCACTTTCAATGTTATGTTATTGTTTATTCTGGTCTCCATTTTATTTATTTCTGATTTTTCTTTGTTATTTCCTTTCTCTACTAAATTTCTGCCAAGTTTCTTCTTTTCCTAGTTCTTTGTGGTATAATGTTAAGTTGTTTATTTGAACTTTTTCTCCTTAGTACAAGCAATGATAACATAAATTTCACTCTAACATCTGCTTTTGCTGTATCCCACAGGTTTTTAAACATTGTGTTTTCTTTTTATTTTATTTTGAGACACATTTTGATTTCCCATTTGATTTCTTCTTTGGTCCATTGCTTGTGCAGGAGTGTGTCATTTGATATTTGCATATTAGATATTTAATATTTACATATCAAATATTTTATATTTACATAATATTTACATGTGAAACATTTTATTTTTTAAAAAAAGAAACAAAGTCAAGATTCCAGCAAGAACTGACTGATGTCAAAGCCCATGCTCCTTCTATACTGTGCTTATAATACTTGAGGCCAAGAGAATACTATACCTATGACAAATTTATAGAGTTAGCTATTTATGAGGAAAATTTCCTTTTCTCAGCCATATTCTTGCCGTCCAGAGCCAGTGCCAGAAAGAAGACCATGGCAATCACTTGTGACCCAGTCCTTCTGCATGCACCTCTTCTTAAGTCCTAGTCCTTAGCTAAGCTTCCAGTCCACCACATCCCCCTCTGGTTTCTCCAGTCTAATTATAGCTCTTAGAACACCCGCTAATTCAGACAATAATCACAACATCCTGTTGCGTTCAAACAAAATATTTTTATAAAAACAAGGATAATTACACTTCAAGGTGTTTTATAAATAATGAAAAGATAATATCTCCTTAAATTCATACAATGGGTGCTATTCCTTCTCAAAGAACTTCACAACTATTAACTAATCAGTGCTTTAATAGAATACTAAATGCATTTTAACCCTTGGAAGCAAAAGTTTCGGAGGGTAAAGCAATTCTGACTCTTGCGAGACAGCACAGAGGGTTCTGACTGTCATTTTGGGGACTGCAGCCTCCTGAACATGATGAGGATAGTGCAAAAAGTAAAGTGAGAACAAAGTCTGGAAATTAATGGATATCTTTCCATCTATTAGCCATGCAGCTCACAGGGCACTTGTTTTGATAAGGTGTTCCTTCAGCCATATAATTTGGTATTTTAAAAGGTGATTTCCATCAATTATGATAACATGGTATATGATGTAAGGGAAAGCTGAAATCCCTGTGAACTATATTATACAACAGCTGACCTCACACTAAGGTCTAAAAGACTGAGCTAAGAGTAAACACACATGATGTTGCTGCCAACCAGTTCTCTACAACCTAAGGAAATGGTTCAGATGACCAAATAACACTTCCCTGGTTCTGTGCTGGCTTTTAAAAATATTAATATATAGTTGTTTGTTGTAATTCTATTTTTAAATTTATTTTTATATATTTTTATTCAAGTATAATTAATATACAGTTTCATATTAGTTTCAGGTGTCCAATATGATTCAATAATTCCATCTTTTACTCAGGGCTCTTAATCTCCTTCACTTGGTGCACCCATCCCTCTACCCACATTTCCTCTGGCACCTACCAGTTCTCTGTGTTTAAGAATCTGGGGTTTTTTGTGTATCTCTTTTGTTTGCTTTGTTTGTTTGTTTGTTTTAAAGATCTTTATTTATTTATTTGACAGACACCTCACAAGTAGGCAGAGAGGCAGGCAGAGAGAGAGGGAGGAGGAAGCAGGCTCCCTGCTGAGCAGAGAGCCCGATGCGGGGCTCGATCCCAGGACCCTGGGATCATGACCTGACCCGAAGGCAGAGGCTTTAACCCACTGAGCCACCCAGGTGCCCCTGTTTGTTTATTTTGTTTCTTAAATTCCACATATGAGTGAAATCATATGGTATTTTCTCTCTGTGACTTTTTTCACTTATGATTATACCCTCTAGATCCACCCACACTTCTGCAAATGGCAATATTTCATTCTTCTTTATGGTTGAGTACTATTCCATTGTGTGCATGTGTGTGTGTGTGTGTGTGTGTGTATCACATCTTTATCCATTCATGGATATGGGTTGGACATGGGTTGTTATATGAAATGTGGCCAGTTTCATCTACTGTTTTATTGTAACTTGTTATAATAGTTATATAACATAATACTTCTCTATTAATTTCTCATATTATTTGAAGGCTCTTTTTAAGGATTTACAAATGACAGCTATTTACCTGAAAACATGGTCTCTCAGGAGCACAACTTCAAAACTAAATCTGAGAAATATACATTACCCTTCTTGGGTTCCTAGAACTGAAAGATACACAACTGTAATTCCAACTATTCTGTACAGAAATGTGACCACATGCAACATTCAAGAAACCAGCTCTTAGAGTCAGTAAGAAAAAAAAGAGATAAAAGTCTTGACAGATGGGTTTTTAAAAAATTGCAACAACAACTTAAACCGGCCTCCTGAAGGCTTTAACCTACTGAGCCACCCAGGCGCCCCGAGGAACTCATATGAAAGCCTAAGACACTACTGACTGAACGTTTATATCCCCCCAAAATATATATGCTGAATGCCTAACCTTCAACATGACTGTATTTAGAGAAAGGGCTTTTAAGGAAATAATTAAGATGGAATGAGATCATAGATGTAAGGCCTTGATCTAACAGCAATAGAGTCCTTATAAGCAGAAACCTGAGAGTTCAGCTCATTCTCTCTGTCATGCGTGGACACAGTGAGAAGTGGGCCATCTGCTTTCACAGGAACCAAACTGGCTGGCACCTCAATTTTGAACTTACCAGCCTCCAAAACTGAGAAAATAAATTTCTGTTATTTAAATTCCCAGTCTACAATACTTTGTTATGACAACCTAGCAGACTAACACAGATACCAAATGAAAAAGAAAATATTATACAGGTTGGATGAGAACCACAAAACGGAAGAACATTTGCAACTTAAAATCTACAATGGAACTTGCTTGTATAATTATTTTTCCGTTGCACTTCAATAGAAGAGTCCAGTTAAAGATCCTGAAGAATCATGGTATGGCAAAAGGATGACCTGATTTTTTTTTAGCTGTCTTGCATGTTTAACTTATTTTAATAAAAGGTTTTCCTGCAACAAGAAGAATAAAATACCTAGGAATAAACTAACCAAAGAGGTAAAAGACCTCAATAGCAAAAACCCAAAAGCAAAAACAGACAAAAATTCCAGTTAAAAAATGAAGATGTACTGGCACCCGGAGACCAAAGTCTCCACCTTTGGCTCAGGCCATGATCCCAGGGTCTTGGGATCGAGCGCTGCATTGAGCTCTCTGCTCAGCAGGGAGCCTGCTTCCCCTCCCCTCTCTCTCTGCCTGCCTCTCTGCCTACTTGTGACCTTTGTCTGCCAAGTAAATAAATAAAATCTTTAAAAAAAAAATGAAGACATGCAGATGGCCAATGGGTGCGTGAAAAGATGCTCAGCATCAGTAATCGTCGGGAAAATGCAAATCAAACCACAATGAGGTATCACCTCACACCAGTCAGAGTGGCTATTTATCAAAAAGACAAGAAATGACAAGTGTTGTCAAGAGAATCCTTGTGCACTATTGGTGGGAATGTAAATACGTGCAGCCTCTGTGAAAAACAGTATGGAGGTTCCTCAAAAAATTAAAAATAGAATTACCATATGATCTAGCAATTCCACTCTGGGTATTTCCTCAAAGAAAATGAAAACAATAACTCAAAAGGATATATGCATCTTCATATTCACTGCAGTGCTATTTATAATAGCCAAGATATGGAAGCAACCTAAGTGTCTATTGATGAATGGATGGATGAAGGAAATTGGCATTGATATAGATATAGATATAGAAATTATCAAGCGATTAAAAGAACGAAAATCTTGACATTTACAAAAACAAGAATGGACCCTGAGGACATTAGCTAGTGGAATAAATCAAACAGAGAAAGACAAATACTAGATGATCTCATTTATATGTGGAATTAAAAAAAAATTTGAACTCATAGATACAGAGAACAAATTGGTGGTTGCCAGAGGCAGGCGTGTGGGTAGGCAAAATGCGTAAGGGCATCAAAAGGTACAAACTACTAGTTATAAAATAAGTAAGTCCTGGGGATATAATGTACAACGTGGTGACTACAGTCAATAACACTGTATTGTATATTAGAAAGTTGCTAAAAGGGCAGTCTTAGAAGTTCTCATCATTTAAAAAAATTGTAACTAGGGACGCCTGGGTGGCTCAGTTGGTTAAGCAGCTGCCTTCGGCTCAGGTCATGATCCCAGTGCCCTAGGATCCAGTCCCACATCAGGCTCCTTGCTCCGGAGGGAGCCTGCTTCTCCCTCTGACTGCCTGCCATCCTGTCTGCCTGTGCTCCCTCTCGCTCTCTTGCTCTCTCTCTCTGACAGATAAATAAATAAAATCTTAAAAAAATAAAAATAAAAATAAAAAATTGTAACTATTCATGGTGACAGATATTAATTAGAACTATTATAGTGATCATTAAATAATATATACATGTATCAAATCATGTACATCTGAAATTAATAAACTGTTACATGTCAATTCTACTTTGCTAAGAAATAAATTAATTTTTAAGGTTAAAAGAAAAGTATTTCCCACAGAACAAAGTCTGGCTCATCTGTATGTTTACATTATTTGGCATCCACAGGTCAGTACCTCAGGCTATAGTGGAATCCCTGGTGCTCCACAGAAATGTTAATGTGTCAAAGACAGTTAGTATTCATCTAATATACCATGAACTCCCCTATATTTCAAAGTACATCTGAGGTCATATAACTAATTCTAGCCCTAGCACTCCGAGTGGAAACACATGTCACTTCCAGGCAAAGCAGTTGAGAACAAATCCACCTCTACCATCTCCATTTTCTCACTCAAAACCACCACAGAAACCACATGTTCCAAATTCTATAGCAGCAAAATGGGATAGGCAATAAGTAAGAAATAAGTATTTATTTGGTAAGCCCCCGAAATTTCAAGATTTTATTTGTTGCTGCAGCTAAGATTAATTACCCTAACATATCCTAGAACTCTGATTCTGTAGATTTTGTGACTTCAATGCTATTTGAAACTTGAACGCAGACTTAAACCTACCTGTCAAGTCGTGACAGACCATCAGGAATTGAACATGGCAGTACCTGGGTAGATCAAGCATCAGTATCTCCATAGGCACCACTTACTAATCTTCTTTTCTGTTCCTTGGTCTGAGCTACATGATATGGAGAGACAGCAAGGAAAAAGACAGTTTAGGCTCTCACAATCCTTCCAGTATTGTTATCTGCAAGGTTTTAGACTCCTGCCTCTTCTAACCAGGGTACTAGAACTCCTTTGTTTAAGGAATTACATAATTATGCCACACTGAGATTTTATACATACCTAGAATGATGATCATATGAACTAAGGAAATAAGAAATGAGGATTTAATTGATGTCATGGGTTTCAACTGCAATTATAGCAATAAAATTCATAATTTGGTTTATAGTAACTTTCCCCATCACATCCCTGCCAAAGTGCTTAGGGCTTATAAGGGTAATTAAATATAATCAAAGAAAATAATGTTAATTAAAACCATAAGCTAGAACTATGGTGGTGGTTAGATTAATGGACATCTTGGCTAATGGCACATTCCCTTATCTTATTCCAAAAGACCAAGCAAGCAAAGAACCTTCTTTTGTCATTCATCTTCTTTTTACTAATGGAGAAACCAAAGGACATGGAGGCTCTCTGGATGGAAAACATGAAAGACAGGCCAGACAGAAACCCATGTGGAACACAGAGATTATTTACAGGTCTGTGCTCCCTCGCACCCCCATGCTCTTTGTCATTGTCCCTCTCCACTGCCATTCTCAGATGTCACTTTCTCTGAAGTTAAAAAGTTTATTTTTGTTGTTTTGTTTTTGCCTCTTTTGTGTCCATGGTATCTACATGATGCCTTTGAGTGCCTAGAAAACCAGGAGCCCTGCCTGGTTCTCTTGTGACCTTCCTCCGATGGTTTCTTTCAGTGCCTACTTTCAAAATAAAGAGAATGATTTACTTAATGGATCATCCCCCTCTAAGGTGCAATAGAATCCTAATCATGAAAGCCTGATACAGTAGCCTGTCAAGACTATGAACTGACTGATTTCTATTAGGTGAACTTCTCTACTGGAACTTCCCTTTGCTCATAATAACTTTTTTTTTAATTTTTTATTTTTTTTTTGGAGAGGAGTCAAGATGGCGGAGAAGTAGCAAGCTGAGACTGCTTCAGCTAGCCGGAGATCAGCTAGATAGCTTATCTAAAGATTGCAAACACCTGAAAATCCATCCGCAGATCGAAGAGAAGAAGAACAGCAATTCTGGAAACAGAAAAACAACCACTTTCTGAAAGGTAGGACCGGCGGAGAAGTGAATCCAAAGCGACGGGAAGATAGACCCCGGGGGGAGGGGCCGGCTCCCGGCAAGCGGCGGAGCAACCGCGCACAAAATCAGGACTTTTAAAAGTCTGTTCCGCGGAGGGACATCGCTCCAGAGGCTAAACCGGAGCGAAGCCCACGCGGGGTCAGCGTGGCCTCAGGTCCCGCAGGGTCACAGAAGGATCGGGGGTGTCTGAGTGTCGCAGAGCTTGCGGGTATTGGAACGGGAAAGCCGGCTACAGAGACAGAGCCGACAGTAAGCTCGCAGCTCCGTGTTACCTTGAACCGGTCGCAGGCTCGGTGAGCTCGGAGCGCAGCCGGAGGTCAGGCAGACGGGAGTAACTGGGCGCTGTTCTCTGAGGGCGCACTGAGGAGTGGGGCCCTGGGCTCTCGGCTCCTCCGGGCCGGAGACCAGGAGGCCGCCATTTGTATTCCTGTCCTCTGGAACTCTACGGAAAGCGCTCAGGGAACAAAAGCTCCTGAAAGCAAACCCGAGCGGATTACTCACCCCGGCCCCGGGTAAGGGCGGTGTAATTCCGCCTGGGGCAAAGACACTTGAAAATCACTACAACAGGCCCCTCCCCCAGAAGATCAACAAGAAATCCAGCCGAGACCAAGCTCACCTACCAAGGAGTGCGGTTTCAATACCAAGGAGAGCAGCAGAATTCCAGAGGAGGAGAAAGCCAAGCACGGAACTCATGGCTTTTTTCCTGTGATTTTTTTTAGTCTTGCAGTTAATTTAATTTTTTCTTTTTCATTTTTTTTTTTTTCTCGCCTTCGGGTAAAATTTTTTTTTTTTTTAACTGTTACCTTTTTCTTTTTTAACGATTTTTTACTAGTTTATCTAATATATATATATATTTTTTTACATTTTTCTTAGGTGTTTTCTTTTTTAAAAAAAAAATTCTTTTCTTTTTTTTTTTTTCTTTTTTTTTTCTTTTTTCTTTCTTCCTTTTTGAACCTCTTTTTATCCCCTTTCTCCCCACTCACGATTTTGGATCTCTTCTAATTTGGCTAAAGCATATTTTCCTGGGGTTGTTGCCACCCTTTTAGTATTTTACTTGCCCCTTCATTTACTCTTATCTGGACAAAATGACAAGACGTAAAAATTCACCACAAAAAAAAGAACAAGAGGCAGTACCGAAGGCTAGGGACCTAATCAATACAGACATCGGTAATATGTCAGATCTAGAGTTCAGAATGACAATTCTCAAGGTTCTAGCCGGGCTCGAAAAAGGCATGGAAGATATTAGAGAAACCCTCTCGAGAGATATAAAAGCCCTTTCTGGAGAAATAAAAGAACTAAAATCTAACCAAGTTGAAATCAAAAAAGCTATTAATGAGGTGCAATCAAAAATGGAGGCTCTCACTGCTAGGATAAATGAGGCAGAAGAAAGAATTAGTGATATAGAAGACCAAATGACAGAGAATAAAGAAGCTGATCAAAAGAGGGACAAACAGCTACTGGACCACGAGGGGAGAATTCGAGAAATAAGTGACACCATAAGACGAAACAACATTAGAATAATTGGGATTCCAGAAGAAGAAGAAAGTGAGAGGGGAGCAGAAGGTATACTGGAGAGAATTATTGGGGAGAATTTCCCCAATATGGCAAAGGGAACAAGCATCAAAATTCAGGAGGTTCAGAGAATGCCCCTCAAAATAAATAAGAATAGGCCCACACCCCGTCACATAATAGTAAAATTTACAAGTCTCAATGACAAAGAGAAAATCCTGAAAGCAGCCCGGGAAAAGAAGTCTGTAACATACAATGGTAAAAATATTAGATTGGCAGCTGACTTATCCACAGAGACCTGGCAGGCCAGAAAGAGCTGGCATGATATTTTCAGAGCACTAAACGAGAAAAACATGCAGCCAAGAATACTATATCCAGCTAGGCTATCATTGAAAATAGAAGGAGAGATTAAAATCTTCCAGGACAAACAACAACTGAAAGAATTTGCAAATACCAAACCAGCTCTACAGGAAATATTGAAAGGGGTCCTCTAAGCAAAGAGAGAGCCTACAAGTGGTAGATCAGAAAGGAACAGAGACCATATACAGTAACAGTCACCTTACAGGCAATACAATGGCACTAAATTCATATCTCTCAATAGTTACCCTGAATGTGAATGGGCTAAATGCCCCTGTCAAAAGACACAGGGTATCAGAATGGATAAAAAAACAAAACCCATCTATATGTTGCCTCCAAGAAACACATTTTAAGCCCGAAGACACCTCCAGATTTAAAGTGAGGGGGTGGAAAAGAATTTACCATGCTAATGGACATCAGAAGAAAGCAGGAGTGGCAATCCTTATATCAGATCAATTAGATTTTAAGCCAAAGACTGTAATAAGAGATGAGGAAGGACACTATATCATACTCAAAGGGTCTGTCCAACAAGAAGATTTAACAATTTTAAATATCTATGCCCCCAACGTGGGAGCAGCCAACTATATAAACCAATTAATAACAAAATCAAAGAAACACATAAACAACAATACAATAATAGTAGGGGACTTTAATATTCCCCTCACTGAAATGGACAGGTCATCCAAGCAAAAGATCAGCAAGGAAATAAAGGCCTTAAATGACACACTGGACCAGATGGACATCACAGATATATTCAGAATATTTCATCCCAAAGCAACAGAATACACATTCTTCTCTAGTGCACATGGTACATTCTCCAGAATAGATCACATCCTCGGTCCTAAATCAGGACTCAACCGGTATCAAAAGATTGGGATCATTCCCTGCATATTTTCAGACCACAATGCTCTAAAGCTAGAACTCAACCACAAAAGGAAGTTTGGAAAGAACCCAAATACATGGAGACTAAACAGTATCCTTCTAAAGAATGAATGGGTCAACCGGGAAATTAAAGAAGAATTGAAAAAAATCATGGAAACAAATGATAATGAAAATACAACGGTTCAAAATCTGTGGGACACAACAAAGGCAGTCCTGAGAGGAAAATATATAGCGGTACAAGCCTTTCTCAAGAAACAAGAAAGGTCTCAGGTACACAACCTAACCCTACACCTAAAGGAGCTGGAGAAGGAACAAGAAAGAAACCCTAAGCCCAGCAGGAGAAGAGAAATCATAAAGATCAGAGCAGAAATCAATGAAATAGAAACCAAAAAAACAATAGAACAAATCAACGAAACTAGGAGCTGGTTCTTTGAAAGAATTAATAAAATTGATAAACCCCTGGCCCGACTTATCAAAAAGAAAAGAGAAAGGACCCAAATAAATAAAATCATGAATGAAAGAGGAGAGATCACAACTAACACCAAGGAAATACAAACTATTATAAGAACATACTATGAGCAACTCTACGGCAATAAATTTGACAATCTGGAAGAAATGGATGCATTCCTAGAAACATATAAACTACCACAACTGAACCATGAAGAAATAGAAAGCCTGAACAGACCCATAACCAGTAAGGAGATTGAAACAGTCATTAAAAATCTCCAAACAAACAAAAGCCCAGGGCCAGATGGCTTCCCGGGGGAATTCTACCAAACATTTAAAGAAGAACTAATTCCTATTCTCCTGAAACTGTTCCAAAAAATAGAAATGGAAGGAAAACTTCCAAACTCATTTTATGAGGCCAGCATCACCTTGATCCCAAAACCAGACAAGGATCCCACCAAAAAAGAGAGCTATAGACCGATATCCTTGATGAACACAGATGCGAAAATACTCAACAAAATACTAGCCAATCGGATTCAACAGTACATTAAAAAGATTATTCACCACGACCAAGTGGGATTTATTCCAGGGCTGCAAGGTTGGTTCAACATCCGCAAATCAGTCAATGTGATACAACACATCAATAAAAGTAAGAACAAGAACCATATGATACTCTCAATAGATGCTGAAAAAGCATTTGACAAAGTACAACATCCCTTCCTGATCAAAACTCTTCAAAGTGTAGGGATAGAGGGCACATACCTCAATATCATCAAAGCCATCTATGAAAAACCCACCGCAAATATCATTCTCAATGGAGAAAAACTGAAAGCTTTTCCGCTAAGGTCAGGAACACGGCAGGGATGTCCATTATCACCACTGCTATTCAACATCGTACTAGAGGTCCTAGCCTCAGCAATCAGACAACAAAAGGAAATTAAAGGCATCCAAATCGGCAAAGAAGAAGTCAAATTATCACTCTTCGCAGATGATATGATACTATATGTGGAAAACCCAAAAGACTCCACTCCAAAACTGCTAGAACTTATACAGGAATTCAGTAAAGTGTCAGGATATAAAATCAATGCACAGAAATCAGTTGCATTTCTCTACACCAACAGCAAGACAGAAGAAAGAGATATTAAGGAGTCAATCCCATTTACAATTGCATCCAAAACCATAAGATACCTAGGAATAAACCTAACCAAAGAGACACAGAATCTATACTCAGAAAACTATAAAGTACTCATGAAAGAAATTGAGGAAGACACAAAGAAATGGAAAAATGTTCCATGCTCCTGGATTGGAAGAATAAATATTGTGAAAATGTCTATGCTACCTAAAGCAATCTACACATTTAATGCAATTCCTATCAAAGTACCATCCATCTTTTTCAAAGAAATGGAACAAATAATTCTAAAATTTATATGGAACCAGAAAAGACCTCGAATAGCCAAAGGGATATTGAAAAAGAAAGCCAACGTTGGTGGCATCACAATTCCGGACTTCAAGCTCTATTACAAAGCTGTCATCATCAAGACAGCATGGTACTGGCACAAAAACAGACACATAGATCAATGGAACAGAATAGAGAGCCCAGAAATAGACCCTCAACTCTATGGTCAACTAATCTTCGACAAAGCAGGAAAGAATGTCCAATGGAAAAAAGACAGCCTTTTCAATAAATGGTGCTGGGAAAATTGGACAGCCACATGCAGAAAAATGAAATTGGACCATTTCCTTACACCACACACAAAAATAGACTCAAAATGGATGAAGGACCTCAATGTACGAAAGGAATCCATCAAAATCCTTGAGGAGAACACGGGCAGCAACCTCTTCGACCTCTGCCGCTGCAACATCTTCCTAGGAACAACGCAAAAGGCAAGGGAAGCAAGGGAAAAAATGAACTACTGGGATTTCATCAAGATCAAAAGCTTTTGCACAGCAAAGGAAACAGTTAACAAAATCAAAAGACAACTGACAGAATGGGAGAAGATATTTGCAAACGACATATCAGATAAAGGACTAGTGTCCAGAATCTATAAAGAACTTAGCAAACTCAACACCCAAAGAACAAATAATCCAATCAAGAAATGGGCAGAAGACATGAACAGACATTTCTGCAAAGAAGACATCCAGATGGCCAACAGACACATGAAAAAGTGCTCCATATCACTTGGCATCAGGGAAATACAAATCAAAACCACAATGAGATATCACCTCACACCAGTCAGAATGGCTAAAATCAACAAGTCAGGAAATGACAGATGCTGGCGAGGATGCGGAGAAAGGGGAACCCTCCTACACTGTTGGTGGGAATGCAAGCTGGTGCAGCCACTCTGGAAAACAGCATGGAGGTTCCTCAAAATGTTGAAAATAGAACTGCCCTATGACCCAGCAATTGCACTATTGGGTATTTACCCTAAAGATACAAATGTAGTGATCCAAAGGGACACATGCACCCGAATGTTTATAGCAGCAATGTCCACAATAGCCAAACTATGGAAAGAACCTAGATGTCCATCAACAGATGAATGGATCAAGAAGATGTGGTATATATACACAATGGAATACTATGCAGCCATCAAAAGAAATGAAATCTTGCCATTTGCAACAACATGGATGGAACTAGAGCGTATCATGCTTAGCGAAATAAGTCAAGCAGAGAAAGACAACTATCATATGATCTCCCTGATATGAGGAAGTGGTGATGCAACATGGAGGCTTAAGTGGGTAGAAGAATAAATGAAACAAGATGGGATTGGGAGGGAGACAAACCATAAGTGACTCTTAATCTCACAAAACAAACTGAGGGTTGCCGGGGGGAGGGGGTTGGGGAGAAGGGGGTGGGATTATGGACATTGGGGAGGGTATGTGATTTGGTGAGTGCTGTGAAGTGTGTAAACCTGGTGATTCACAGACCTGGGGATAAAAATATATGTATATAAAAAATATATGTTTATAAAAAATAAAAAAAAAAAAAAAAAAAAATTTTATTTTTTTTTATATTCTTTTTTTTATATAATTTTTTATTTTTTATAAACATATATTTTTGCTCATAATAACTTTTATATTATCAATTGCTTCTTCTAGCTACCATAATAAAAAAACATTAAAATTGCTTCGTCTGAATGCCTCAAGACAGAAAAAAAATTCTGGGTAAAGAATGTTGTATTAAGAACAGGAAGAAAAAGAAAAATATTGAGCACTTGCTAAACTATGGGTCAAACACAGCTTTGTCATTATATGAGTTTACTCAACTAATTAACTCACAAAAAATTATGAAGTATAAATATAGGTGTGACATTTGTTCAAATATAGCACTAGTAAAAGTCATCAGCATGTGACATTAACACTAAAACATTACAATTTTTATATAGTCTTCCACTGAGAAGACTCAGTTCTTCCATCTTCTTTATGAAGTCCCAAAATACCATGAATCTTACACTGACTAAGGGGTGTTTCTCCATTTGCATTATTCCAAAATATGCTGGGAGGAATCAACACACCCCCAAATGAAGGAAGCTTATTTTTCAGGGTGTTTTCCCCACATAATCAGAAAATAACTATATTCATCCATTGTCCTAAAATGAATTACACTGAGGTAGTCTGAAAAGAACATGGAATTCAGAAGTGGAACATCTGCATGCTGAACCTGGTGTCAGCTGTGACACTTGAGGAAGTCACTTTTCCTCTTCTCTGATCCACTTCCTCATCTATAAAGTGAGAAGCACATTTCCATATTGTCTGTTTTGACTAAAAAAGCTAATTTAAGATACACGCTATTTAGGATACATCCACTTAAGATTATTTTCCATTTCTTCCTATAGGTCCCTGTTTCCATCATTCACTAATCAATGATCAGTCATCTACTGAATGTCAGACCCTCTGAGGTACTACATGGATATATAATATTTTGGGGATACAATATGGAAAACATTGTCTTTGTCTACAAGACCATAATTGGGTAGTGGGGAAGCAGTCATGTAAACAGGTAACTCTAATGCAGTGTTATTGCTATAATAGCAGAAGGGGCCAACAAAGAGAACAATCAGGAGTTAGAGTGGCCAGGCAAGGCTTTGGAGAAGATGTGATATTTGATTAGTACCTTGAAAAATGAGTATCTCATATTTTTCTATAAAATCTCTCCTACATGTAGAACTAATTTAATGGGGTATCTGGTCTACTTTCATGATATATTAAAAACCAATGCTTCAGCCAACCTGACCATGGCCCTAAATAAAATTTCTTCTGACTGTATAGCAGCAATGCTGTTGTCAAAACCAAAACCACATTTCATCTCTTTTGGTGTGACAATGGATCCAACCATTACAATGGAATACGGAAGTGGCCTGAAGATATAAACAGAGCCAACTGAAGTCATCCAAAGAACCCATATAGCCTTTTATCATTTCAAAAAAAATTTTTAACTCCGTTTTTAGAAGTCTGTAGGTTATGCCCTGTGACTTTATAGCTTTCTCTAGCTTCAAAGAGCTCCAGTCAAAGAATTAAGCTTCAGTTTCAATTTGGGGATATACTAACACATATGTCACACGGTGTCTTGAGCATCTCTCTTGGGCATTCCACAGCTGCACATGCCTACCAGTCTCTATTGTATGCTCAGAGCAACACATTCAAACCAAACCAAGGAACCTGTTTCTTCCTATCAACAACTACACCCGGGTAGTATTGGTGTAGAAAGAGTCACAAGTAGCTGTGGCAATATGCCAAAGTGAATGGAGTAAAATCATAAAGACATGTGCACCATGGGACTGTAAGAGGATTCTTAAATAGAATAAAACTTATCTTTTTGATATTAAAAATAAGTCCTCAGGGGTGCCTGGGTGGCTCAGTCAGTTAAGTATATGGCTCTTGACTTTAGCCCAGGTCATGATCTTGGGGTGGTGAGATCACATCATGCTCCATGTTAGTGTGGAGACTGCTTGGGAACCACCCCCTCCACCCCTTAAAATAAGTAAGTCCTCAAGTCTGACAAGAGTTCATTAAAAGGGGAAATACTGATACACTATTGTCAGGGTTGTGGGAGATTACAATCTTTTGGGAAGAAGTTTATTCACATGTATCAAGAGAGAGTCAAGATGGCGGAGGAGTAGCAGACTGAGATGACATCAGGTCACAAGAGTTCAGCTAGTTATCAAACCACTGTGAACACCTACAAACCCAACAGGAGATCAAAGAGAAGAAGAGCAGCAATTCTAGAAACAGAAAATTGACTACTTTCTGAAAGATAGGACATGTGGAGAAGTGAATCTGAAGCAATGGGAACATAGACTTCAGGGGGAGAGGCTGGCTCCCGGCAAGCAGTGGAGCAATGGAGCACAAAATCAGAACTTTTAGAAGTCTGCTTCACTGAGGGACATCACTCCAGAGGCAAAGCAGTGGGAACCCTCACAGGGAGAGTGTGGTCTCAGGTCCCGCGGAGTCACAGAAGGATCGGGGGTGTCCGAGCGTAGCAGAGCTCGCAGGTATCAGAGCAAGGGAGCTGGCTACAGAGTCGGAGCTGAGGAGTGAGCCCTCGGCTTGGGGTTACCTTAAACTGTGATCCATAGCACAGTTGGACCACTGCTCTTTGAGCAGGGACCCCACAAGTGAAAGATCTGGAAGACCCACCTTCCTCCACTGGAAGAGCAGAGTGGCAAAAATCTCCTGGGTTTGGAGACTCCAAATGGGGCTGTGTGCCAGAGAGAGAGAAACGCTCGGTCACAGGCCAGGTGAGCTCGGAGAGCAGCCAGAGACCAGGGAGATGGGAGTGATTGACCACTTTTCTCTGAGGGCACACTGAGGAGTGAAGCCCTGGAGGCCACCATTTTCATTCCTGTCCTCCAGAGCAGTACAGAAAGTGTTCAAGGAACAAAGGCTCCTGAGCGAACCTGAGCAGATTACTTAGCACCTCCCTAGCAAGGGTGGTGCAATTCCGCCTGTGAAAAAGACATTTGAGAATCACTGCAACAGACTCCTTCCCCAGAAGATCAGCAAGAACATCCAGCCAAGACCAAGCTCACTGATCACAGAGAACAGAGGAATTCCAGAGGAGGGGAAAGCAAAGCATGGAATTCATGGCTTTCTCCCCATAATTCTTTAGTATTGCGAAGTTAATTAAATTTTTTTAATTTTATTTTTTTCTTATTCTAATTTTCTTAACTTTTCCTCTTTCCTCTTTTAACCTTATGTAACTAGCTTATCTTAACAATACCTTTCTAAAAAAAAAATCTTTTTAAACCTTCATAATTATAGTCATATTTTATCCTTCATTGTATCTAATTTTATTTTTTGTATACATATAGGATTTCTTTTCCTAAAAAATGTTGGGATACAATTTCTTCTAATAGATCAAAATATACCCGAAATCTAGCACAGGGCTTTGTTCTAGTCTCCAGCCTAAGCAAATTCTCTCCACTTTTTTTTTCTTTCTTTTTCCAATAAACTTATCTTATCAATTTTTTTTTAGAATTTTTTAAAAATTTTCATCTTTACACTCATATTCCATCCCTTCACAGTCTTTATCCTTATTTTAGTATATATATAAGTTTTTCTTTCTTTAAAATTTGGGAGGTAGTTTCTTCTAAGAGATCAAAATACACCTAAAATCAAGTGGGTGGCTCTGTTCTATTCACCACACTAATGTATATATTTTTTGAATTTTTTAAAAATTTCTTTTTGCCTCCTTTATTCTCCCCCCCCCCCCCAATTTGGGGTTTCTTCTGATTTGGTTAGTGTACATTTTTCTGGGGTCTCTGACACCTTTTTAGTATTTAATTCTCTCATTCATATATTCTTATCTGGATAAAATGACAAGGCAGGAAAAACTCACCATAGAAAAAAAGAACAAGAGGCAGTACCAAAGGCTAGGGACCTAATCAATACAGACATTAGTAAGATGTCAGATCCAGAGTTCAGAATGAAAATGCTTAAGGTGCTAGCTGGACTCAAAAAAGGCATGGAAAATATTAGAGAAACCTGTCTGGAGAAATAAAAGCCCTTTCTGGAGAAATAAAAGAACTAAAATCTAACCAAGCTGAAATCAAAAAAGCTATTTTACTGAGATGCAATAAAAAAATGGAGGCTCTTACTGCTAGGGTAAATGAAGCAGAAGAGAGAATTAGTGATAAAGAAGACCAAATGGTGGAGAATAAAGAAGCTGAACAAAAGAGAGACAAACAACTACTGGGCCACAAGAGAAGAATTCGAGAGACAAGTGATACCATAAGACAAAACAATATTAGAATAATTGGGATTCCAGAAGAAGAAGAAAGAGAGAGGGAGCAGAAGATATATTGGAGCAAATTATAGTAGAGAATTTCCCTAATATGGCAAAGGGAACAAGCATCAAAATCCAGGAGTCACAGAGAACCCCCCTCAAAAAAAAAAAAAAAAAAAAGGTTCACACCCCATCAACTAATAGTAAAACTTACAACTCTTAGTGACAAAGAGAAAATCCTGAAAACAGCTTGGGACAAGAAGTCTGTAACATACAATGGTAAAAATATTAGATTGGCAGCAGACTTATCCATAGATACCTGGAAGGCCAGAAAGAACTGGCATGATATATTCAGAGCACTAAATGAGAAAAACATGCAGCCAAGAATACTATATCCAGCTAGACTATCATCAAAAATAGAAGGAGAGATAAAAAGCTTCCAGGACAAACAAGAACTAAAAGAATTTGTAAACACCAAACCCGCTATATAGGAAATATTGAAAGGGGTCCTCTGAGCAAAGAGGAGTCTAAAAGTGGTAGACCAGAAAGGAACAAAGATAATATACAGGAACAGTCACCTTATAGGCAATACAATGGCACTAAATTCATACCTTTCAATAGTTACCCAAATGTAAATGGGCTAAATGACCCAATCAAAAGACAAAAGGTATCAGAATGAATTAAAAAAAAAAAAAACCATCAATATGCTGTTTAAAGAAACTCATTTTAGAGCCAAAGACACCTCCAGATTTAAAGTGAGAGGGTGGAAAACAATTTACCATGCTAATGGACATCAAAAGAAAGCTGCAGTGGCAATTCTTATATCAGATCAATTAGATTTTAAGCCAAAGACTATAATAAGAGATGAGGAAGGACACTATATCATACTTAAAGGGTCTGTCCAACAAGAAGATCTAACAGTTTTAAATTCTATGCCCCTAACATGGGAGCAGCCAATTTTATAAACCAACTAATAACAAAATCAAAGAAACACATAAACAACAGTACAATAATAGTAGGGGACTTTAACACCCCCATCACTGAAATGGACAGATCATCCAAGCAGAAGATCAACAAGGAAACAAAGGCCTTAAATGACACACTGGACCAGGTATACATCACAAATATATTCAGAACATTCCATCCCAAAACAAGAGAATACACATTCTTCTCTGGTGTACATGGAACATGGAACATTCTCCAGAATAGATCACATCCTGGGTCACAAATCAGGTCTCAACCAGTACCAAAAGATTGGGACCATTCCCGGCATATTTTCAGACCACAATGCTCTGAAGCTAGAACTCAATCATAAGAGGAAAGTTGGAAAGAACTCAAATACATGGAGGCTAAAGAGCATCCTACTGAAAAATGAATGGGTCAACTGGGAAATTAAAGGAGAATTGAAAAAATTCATGGGAAAATGATAATGAAAACACAAAATAATTCATGGGACACAGCAAAGGCAGTCCTGAGAGGAAAGTATGTAGTAATACAAGCCTTTCTTTTTTTTTTTTTTTAAAGATTTTATTTATTAATTTGACAAGAGAAATCACAAGTAGACGAAGAGGCAGCCAGAGAGAGAGAGAGAGAGGGAAGCAGGCTCTCCGCTGAGCAGAGAGCCCGATGCGGGACTCGATCCCAGGACTCTGAGATCATGACCTGAGCCGAAGGCAGCAGCTTAACCCACTGAGCCACCCAGGTGCCCCCTACAAACCTTTCTTAAGAAATAAGAAAGGTCTCAAGTACACAACCTAACCCTACACCTAAAGGAGCTGGAGAAAGAAGAGCAAAGAAAGCCTAAACCCAGCAGGAGAAGAGAAATAATAAAGATCAGAGTAGAAATCAATGAAATAGAAACCAAAAAAAAAAAGTAGAACAAATCAACAAAACTAGGAGTTGGTTCTTTGTAAGAATTAATAAGATTGATAAACACCTGGCCAGACTTATCAAAAAGAAAAGAGAAAGGACCCAAATAAATAAAATCATGAATGAAAGAGAAGAGATCACAACGAACACCAAAGAAATACAAACGATTATAAGAACATATTATGAGCAACTATATGCTAGCAAATTTGACAATCTGGAAGAAATGGATGCATTCCTAGAGACATATAAACTATTCACATGTATCAAGAACTTGAAAATACACATCCTCCTGGCCACAGCTTCTAGAACATAATGCTATTCATTGAAAATTCTTTATGCATGAAGATGATCATCACAGGATTATTAACAGTAATAAAAAACAGAATACAATCCAAAAGTTCAACAAGACGATGATTTATTAAAATTATTATACACCTATATATTAGTACACAATAGATTTTTAAATAGGACAAAAGGTTTATAAACCCTTGAAAAATACTTAATTTAAAATATTAAGAAATAATCTGAATTATACAACTGAGTGAACAATTGAATTTTAGATCACAACTCTGCTTTAAAATGTACAGATATAAGAAATTTCACCAATTCCCAGTGATGGTCTCTGAGTGAATAACTCATTGACATTTTATTTTTTTCACGTTTTTCCATGTTTTCTTTAATAAGCTTCAGGAAATAAATTAAGTGCTTTAAGTGCAATAACTCAGAATGGCCCTGTTTAGGTATGGTGTTAGATATTCATAGATCCACAGACAGCCAGACAGATCAATGACCAACATGAGCAAACACAAAATTCAACAGAATGTGAGTCAACTAAAAAGCTAAAGGAGGCTCAGTATAAAAAACAAGAAAGTCAGATTCCCAGAACTTATGAGTAATAAGAAGATAAATGCAGAGAAAAATTGCTATTAGAAATGAATCCAAGGGGCGCCTGGGGTGGCTCAATGGGTTAAAGCCTCTGCCTTTGGTCCACGTCATGATCCCAGGGTCCTGGGATCGAGCCCCGCATTGGGCTTTCTGCTCAACAGGGAGCCTGCTTCCTCCTCTCTCCAGCTCTGCTTGCCTCTCTGCCTGCCTCTCTGCCTACTTGTGATCTCTGTCAAATTAAAAAAAAAAAAAAAAAAGGGCGCCTGGGTGGCTCAGTGGCTTAAGCCGCTGCCTTGGGCTCAGGTCATGATCTCAGGGTCCTGGGATTGAGTCCCGCATCGGGATTTCTGCTCAGCAGGGAGCCTGCTTCCATCTCTCTCTCTCTCTCTCTCTATGCCTGCCTCTCCATCTACTTGTGATCTCTATCAAATAAATAAATAAAATCTTTTAAAAAAAATTAAAGAAATGCATCCAATTTCTCAAATAATCTGTAAAACAGATGAATTCAGAATGTCTCTGTTAATGAAGTTGAATTTGACTAAGGACTAAAGTAATTAATTCAACAAGCTTGACTGAGAACCTGTTATATGCCAGGTACTTGTCCATGTGTCTGGGACACAAAGAGAAATATGTCATGGTCCCTGTCTTCAAGATGCTTAGCAGAGTATGATTCAGAGCTACAGATTTTATTATATTTGGATTTAATTAATGCAGGTACCTTCTCCAAAACTGCCTAAAGATAAGAAATTTTTATATATTCCAGTTGGACTAGTGGGAAGGAAGGAAGATTAAATTCCAAAGAACTGACTGATGAAAAAGATTAAAATTTGGAGTTGGAAATCAAGTTAAGAGTTCAATAATTCATGTTGAGATTCCACAGCTGCTAACATCAGAGGAGGCTGGAGGAAGAAGTCAGCTTAGCAGAAGTGAGTCAGTTGGTGAAGACGATTTGTGGAGTGCCCACAGCACACGCAGTGTAAAAATACTTGTGAAATGCTGTCCAAAAAAATAGACGATGGACCTCTTCCACAAGAAGCCTCCACACTGATTAGGGAAATAAAACACACAAAAGCAAAAGGCAAAGAAAATTTTTATAAATTTCATTTGTTGATATGTCCAAATGGAAGAATGGGGCATAGAAGTAAGGAGCGCACCACCCAGAACAGGAACCATAATCTAGGTGTGAATCACAGAACAGCGATTTGGAGCCTCCTTCTAAAGGTCACGTGGGACAGTGACAGAGAAAAGAGAAAGGGATGGCACACTCAAATGGAAGGGGAACAAAAGAGTGACAAGTGGAATAAGGCCTGGAGGTCAAGTTTGGCTTGGCTCTAGCCCAGTAATTTCTATCTCCAATTGCACCTGGAAACCTTGTAGACACACCCACACCCAGAGCTCTAACGTCACTGATCCAGGCAAGGCCCAGGCATTAGTGTTTTTAAGAAAATGCCCATGTGGTTCTGGTGTTCAGCCAATGTCAATTATCTCTGAGTAAAGGGACCCTATAACTCAATAACGAAAGATGATGTACTTGAAATGGGAACAGATATTTGCAACTTAGTTAAAAAACGGCGTTAAATTCCATCATCAGTTTGGCTCATTAGACTAGGAACTTCTTGGAAGCAGAGATCATCTCTTTATCCATTTTTGCATAACACAATATGAAACTAAAATTTCTGAATGAACGTTGAATACAAGAATGAATCATTACTGTAGGCCCTTCAGCTAATAAATAAAACGATAATAATGTTTAAGGGAGATTGCGTCAATACTGTAACCGAAGGAAGGAGAGAGACAGCAGCTAACATCACTGAGCGCTTCCCAGGTGCCAGCCGCTTCATATGCAGCGTGTCATTTCATAGGCAGAACCAGTTTATTAAGTGGACACGATTATCCCAAATTAGGGAATGGAGGAGGCCCAAGGTGAGTCAGTGTTGATGAGTAGCAAACCTGGAATCTGGCTTTGCACAAATGACAGCAGCTCTTGGTGGATGCCTACCTGTGTAGGAGCAGTATACAAATAGTCTGTGGAAGATAAACCAACACACTCCCATTTCTGAACAGAAACTTCAGCTCTGGACTTATTCTAACGATGCAGGAATGGCATGTGATTTAATTAAGGTATTTACCTAACTACAAGATTAGACCTCTTAACAGTAACCAGACAGGTGGGTCAACATCTGGTGTTTCTGGAAAATAATTTCTATTGCTTTGTGTCTTTCCACATAAGATTTTATTAGAAATGTAATAGAAAAGAACACATGCCCTGGTGCGCTTTGTTTTGAAACAGGAAATATAATTGCTTTGTAATTTAGGGGAAATTGTTCACCATGCATTGTTTCTCTGTTCACATTTAAGGAGAATTTTCCCTTTCATTCTTTCAGAGCTTGTCTGAAAAGAAGTACCTCCACTCCACTTGGTGCTATGTAGCATCTACAACAGAATGTCAGGAGAAGTTGGGGTGCCTGGGTGGCTCAGTGGGTTAAAGCCTCTGCCTCCGGCTCAGGTCATGATCCCGGGGTCCTGGGATGGAGCCCCGCATCGGGCTCCCTGCTCAGCAGGAAGCCTGCTTCCTCCTCTCTCTCTGCCTGCCTCTCTGCTTACTTGTGATCTCTGTCAAATAAATAAATAAAATCTTTAAAAACAGAATGTCAGGAGAAGTAAGAAATTAATGAATAGAAGAAGGTTTCTCATACCCGTGTGTTAAAAACTATGACTAAGGGGCACCTGGGTGGCTCAGTCCGTTAAACTGCTGCTTTCAGCTTAGGTCCTGATCTCGGGGTCCTTGGATTGAGCCCTGCATCAGGCTCCCTGCTCCACAGAGAATCTGCTGCTCCTGGGTGGCTCAGTGGGTTAAGCCGCTGCCTTCGGCTCAGGTCATGATCTCAGGGTCCTGGGATCGAGTCCTGCATCGGGCTCTCTGCTCAGCAGGGAGCCTGCTTCCTTCTCTCTCTCTCTCTGCCTGCCTCTCAGTGTACTTGTAATTTCTCTCTGTCAAATAAATAAATAAAATCTTTAAAAATAATAATAATAATAATAATAAAAGAAAAAAGAAAAAAGAAGTTGTGATTGACATTAAAAGGCTGCTTTGGATGACCTTATACTAGGAACTGCAAGAGAACTAGCCACTCAAAACAATAACCTTGTTTAAAATCTAAAATTGAGGACACTTTAGGTAGCATCTCTCTACTCAAGGATAAGTAGAGGTCCTCAACTACCAAAAGAAAAATCAAGCCTTCTCAAGAAGGAAAATGGAAAACCAATCTATCGGCATTCAGCAATACAAATATAAACTTAAACACATTAATTGCTTTCTGATTTTTTGAGAAGCTCTCTGTTTGGGCATAACCAAAGCTGATTTACCTGAACAACAATTTGCAATATATTGCCAACTGGAAACACAGCTGAATTTTTCTTCTGTCCTTAAATCACCTCAACTTTGTAACCTCAAAAATCATAACCTTTATCTATTTCCCTTTCCACCTCCTTTTTTAAATTAATGCACTTATCACTTGAAAACCCTTTATTCCCTGTTAGAATTTTAGGCTTGAGCTCAGCAACTATAGTCTCTGAAATATTCATTCATTTATTAATGAAGTTTGCTCATATTTTTAAATATCAAGCTTTTAATGTCCCTGTTTCTGGTCTATTCCTCCTCCCCCCGTCCATGTACAACTCTATCATAAACAGCATCATTTATTTTTAATTGGCATCAAAGCTTCAATGTTCTAATTGGGAGCTTTCACTTGGCTTGGACTGTGCACTGGGGATACTCGACAAAGCTCTTACAACAGTCTCTGAATTGCTCTAGAAGTAAGAAAATAGCATTATGTAGAAATTTCCATGAGCTATCTTTAGGACTAGGTTCCTGCCCTCTCACAAGGAAGCTTATTCTCTGGATCTCCTGAATTACCTGGAAGGATACTTCTCGAAGGTGGAAGGGTCTTTCTAACTTATCAGATGTAAGACTGGAGCTTGTCCATCAGCCCGGCTACTCTGAAAAAGCTAGAGGTCTTCTTCGGGCAGGGCTGCCTGGAGGAGACACAGAAATCTTCCTTCTTGGGGACACAGCCTGTCACCTTTTACAGTCGCTACAAATTCCATTTCTTCCATACTCACTCGCTACATTTCTCATCACTGTACACTCTGTGACTTGCTCTGCATCTCAAAGTGAAAGAAAAAGGGAAGTGGAGGATGATAAAATAGTCAAAGATTACATAATCAAGGGCAGAACTCAAGCCATAAATCAAGTTGCTACAGTAAAACCACCAGACCCCAGCTGGATAAAAACACTATCAAGAGAGGTGAAGTCTTCTGACTAAGTTTGGTCCATTGAAAGGAAATTATTCTTGGAAGGGAGGCCAGGTCGGAAGGCATCTCACATGTGGGTCGCAGGGGTCACACACCCTTCATTCCTGAAGAGGCAGAGCAGAGCTCCTGTCAGCAGCAGCCCGTAACAGGCAGAGCTCTTTGCCTGGCACAGGGCAGATGTGCCTTTCCCAATCAGCTGTGCGCATGTGATGTTCTTCTTCTCCCTCTTTTCCTTCCTTAAATTACTACTTTGCAGAGATGGAGTCTTTAGTCATCTGACCTTCCCTGCAATTCGATACTTTGCAATAAATGCTTGTTGAATTAAAAAAATTCTAAATGGAAGTTGTGCCATTAACACAGGTACTTTAATTACAAATGCACCAATGGGAAGATCTATATCTCAAATACACACCCTTTCCTTCGTATTCTAAAACAAACCAGAAAAAGGGATGTGGCAAATGGGCATTTAGTAATTATGCAACACATAAAAATTACTTTAGCTTCAATACATACAAATATTAACACCTTTCATATTTCAAAACCCTGGTTATAGTTTCTATTCAGGCACTAAAAGACAGCAAAAGGCTTTCCTTTCGCTGTTTAACCCAACCAGACTGAGAAAAAACTGAACACAGTTCCTCTAGCATCTCCAGTCAATAATCTTCATGGCTAATCAATCTTCTCTAAATGTATTTCCCTACTCTCAAAACAGAAAGCAAGGGAGTTAGAAGAATTTTTCAGATAAAAACAACAGCCCTGAAGTTCTCTGTGCATCAAGGTTAGGTACAAGAAGGGGAAAACATTTCTACATACAAACTTCTGTCCCCACTTCCCTTTGCTTGTGAAAGAATTCTCCAAACACAGCAGCAGTTAAGAACAACAATCTGGAATCCTGACTTTATTCATTGCTTTGCCCACACTATTTCCACCCAACTTCCACTTCAGCCTGATGGGGTCAGTATTGTTGTTGTCCCCACTTTACAGATAAACTAACAAACTAAGGGTTAGGGAAGTAAAGTAACTGGCTTAAAGTTCCTTTGGGTAACTTTTTTCTTTCTTATAGAAAAAGAGGAAAGGGTGACTTGTCCAAGCTCTTACACCAGAAGAATAGAAGAGAGAGGGCTGAAGTCTTTAAAATTCTGAGGGAAATGAGGCTGAAAAAATAAATTTACATGGGAGCATGGGTGATGAAATCAGCTTTCCTTTCTCTTATGCGAGTTGGAAAGTATTGTCTCCTTTTCTCAAATGGAACAGAAACAAATTCCCCATATGATCGCAAAGGGATTCCACGTTTTCACCGACAAGCTGAGTGGCTTTGGGCAAGATCCTCAACTTTCTTAAGGCCTTGGGTTCCTTACCTCTGAAATGGAAATGAGAAAAAGACTTGTCTCTTGTGGTAGTTGTAAGGGTTAAATAAGATGAGCCATGAAAAGCCCCGAGTATACAGTAGACACTCAAGCAAGAAACTTACCGTAAGTTCTCACTGGAAGACATAGAGACCCAGGGTTCAGAAACTAAAGTTCAGAAGTCTGTAGCCTTAGAATAAATATCTCTGCATTGAGAAGCTACTGGCCTCTGTCAGTATCAGAAGAGGATCGTATCTGGAACCCACTTTCCTAGACCCCTACTCTGTCCTCAGGAACACAGGCCTCCACCTGGGTGTTAGAACAGCACTGGATCCCAAGGAGGCCTCCCTTTCACTCCATTCACAGCTACAAGGAAATCTGTGAACCATAATTTATTATACAAAGCAAGGTGCATCCAAAATTCAGTGTCAGAATAGCTCTGTATTCCAAGGGTTGGGATCTAGACCTTCCCCCTTAAAACTTCTTCACCCCAACCCTTGCTAAGCATCATCTTATAACCACAAAGCAATATGCAAATATGCTAAAGCCTTCTGCCCTTATCAACTTTATAAGGTAAGTATGAACAGGAAGACACATGGAGAATGATTTGATTTATGTGACTGCAAATCCCTTTATTGCTGAGGAAATCAGTTATATAAATTATATCAGTTATATATATATATATATATGTATATATATACATATATCAGTTATATGTAAATTTTTTAAGCCAACAATAAAATCAAACCAAAAGGTTCCACAAAGCCACTATCAACAAGGTCCACTCTTACCAACTATTATATATAACCAATTATCTAATGATTTCTATCTTCAGGCCCTGGTTCTAACATTTCCTCTAAATAATAAAGTTTAGTTCTGTACTAGAGTTCTTTCTCAATGATCAAATTTAACGTTTTGGGGACACGTGGATTAAAATAATTACTGTAAACATTTCTAGGTCTTTGATTCCTGTTGCACAGAGATGTTACAAGAACCCAAACATGAACTTTTTTGGGATACATCAGCATAAATAATAATAGCAACAACCAGGAACACCATGAAACCTCTCATTCGATTTGTACAGTATCTACCATCAACTCCACAAGGAAAGAAGTTAGGAATGTCCTTTATGAGACAATCATACAAAGGGGAAAAAAGAGAGTAATGGTAAAAAAAAAAAACCTAACACTTTAAAATTTTTAAATGGTTTTTTTGTTTTATAATTTTTTAAATTTTTTATTAACATATAATGTATTATTAGCCCCAGGGGTACAGGTCTGTGAATAGCCAAGTTTACACACTTCACAGCATTCAACATAACACATACCCTCCCCAATATCCATAACCCCACCACCCTCTCCCAACCCCCCTCCCCCCAGAAACCCTCAGTTTGTTTTGTGAGATGAAGAGTCTCTTATGGTTTGTCTCCCTCCCGATCCCATCTTGTTTCATTTACTCTTTTCCTACTCCCTGAGCCCCCCACATTGCCTCTCCATTAAATGGTTGTTTTGTGCTGTGAAATGCAAGTAGTTGCTCCCTCCTTCTGCTCGTATTATTCTCTGTATTTTATTTTAGTCTATTTTTTTTAAAGATTTTATTTATTTATTTGACAGAGAGAGAGATCACAAATAGGCAGAGAGGCAGGCAGAGAGAGAGAGGAAGGAGGCTCCCCGCTGAGCAGAGAGCCCGATGCGAGCTCGATCCCAGGACCCTGGGATCATGACATGAGCTGAAGGCAGAGGCTTTAACCGACTGAGCCATCCAGGTGCCCCTATTCTCTGTATTTTAAATAGTTTTAAAAATAGAGAAAAATCCATATTGCATGCATTCAAAATCTAAGATACTGTCAATTTTCTATTTGCCTTTTTTGGGTCAGCTTTCATAATGTATAATTTACATACAAAAAAATACCAATTTTAAGCATAGAATTCAATGAGCTTTGACCAATACCTTTAGTTGTGTGACCACCACCAATGTCATGACAACACTTCCACTGCTTCAGGCTGTTTTCTCCCACACTTTTGTATAGAGTCTCTTCACCCTAGTGCCTGGTCCTGGGCAACTACTGATCTGCTTTCTATCCATATGGTGACAGAATTTTTGCCTTCTCTAGAATTTTGTATAATTGACATGATACAATATGAAAATTTCTGCACTGGACTTTTTTTTTCACTTTGAGATTCAACCATGATGCTGTATGTATCCACAGATTATTCATTTTTATTGATGAATAAAAAAATTTATTATACAGGTATGCCACAATTTATTTATCTAGTCACAGTTCATAGACATTTCGGTTGTTTCCCATTGGAGGCTACTACGAACATTTGCTTACACATCTCAGCAGGCTCCCTGTTGAGCAAATGTGTTTTCATTTCTCTTTGTTTAATACCCAGAAGTGAAATTGCTGGGACATACACTAGGTGTGTTTTTAGTAACAAGCTGTAATAATTGTGTAATTTGCATTCCTTCCAGCAATGCAGGAAAGTTCCTGTTGTGCCACACACTTACCAGCAACTGCTTTCTTCAGTCTTTTCAACTTTAGCCATTCTGATAGATACGTCGTTGTATAAGGTTGTGGTTCTAATTAACATTTGCTTTTAACTGATCATGAGTGTAAAATGCCACTGACATTTAGTAACTAAGAAAAAATGCTGTCCCTTAAACACTGACACAATGCATTTTTAGTACTTCTAAATTTTACTTTGTAGCCTCCTTTATTTTTTTTAAAGATTTTATTTATTTGTTTGACAAAGAGATCACAAGTAGGCAGAGAGGCAGGCAGAAAAGCAGGCAGAGAGAGAGAGGGAAGCAGGCTCCCTGCTGAGCAGAGATTCCCAATGAGGGGCTTGATCCCAGGACCCTGAGATCATGACCTGAGTCGAAGGTAGAGGCTTTAACCCACTGAGTCACCCACGCGCCCCCAGCATCCAACTCTTGATGGCTCCGGTCATGAGGTCAAGACCCATGTCAGGTTCTGCACTGGGTGTGGAGCCTGCTTAAGATTTTCTCTCTCCCTCTCCCGCTCCCTTAAAAAGAAAAGGAAAAAGGCAGAAGATACGAGCAGACATTCTTCAAAGAAGACATCCAGATGGGCAATAGACATAAGAACATGATCAACATCACTCATCATCAGGGAAATGCAAATCAAAGCTACAATGAAATATCACCTCACACCTATCAAAATTCCTAAAATCAAAAACACAAGAAACAAGTGTTGGCAAAGATGTAGAGAAAAAGGAAACTTCATGCATTGTTGGTGGGAATGCAAACTAATTGAGCCACTGTGGAAAACAGTATAGAGGCTCCTCAAAAAAATTAATTTTTTATGATCCAGTAATTGCACTATTTGGGATTTACCCAAAGAATACAAAAACATTAATTTGAAGTAATATATGCACCCTTATGTTTATTGAAGCAATACTTACAAGAGCCAAACTATGGAAGCAGTCCTAGTGTCCACTGATACGTGAATGGACAAAGAAGATGTGATGTGGCATAGATAGATAGATAGATAGGAACATTATTCAACCATAAAAAAAAAGAAATCTTGCCATCTGCAACAGCATGAATAGAGCTAGAGAGTATAAATGCTAAGCAAAATAGGTCAGTCAGAGAAAAACAAATACCATATGATTTTATCATTTGTGGAATCTAAGAAACAGAGAGAAACCAAGAAACAGACTCTTATCTACTGAGAACAAAGAGATGGTTAGCAGAGGGAGGTGAGTGGGGGGTGGGGGAAATAGGTGAAGGGGATTAAGAGCACATTCGTCATGGTGAGCACCGAATAAAGTATAGAATTGTTGAATTTCTGTACCTGAGACTTATATAATGCTGTATATTAACTATATCAGAATTAAAAAAAAAAAAACTTAATAGGGGTGCCTGGGTGGCTCAGTCTGTTAGGCATCTGACTTCATCTCAGGTCATGATCTCAGAGTCCTAGGATGGGGCCCTGCATTGGGCTTTGCACTCAGTGGGGAGTCTGCTTGTCCCTCTGCTCCTCCCTCTGCTTGTGGGCTCTCTCTCTAATCTTGAAAAAAAAAATTTTTTAATAAAAAAATTAATAAAGAAAAAAATATGCTCCAGTGGCTTATAAATTAGTTTTCTCTCCCCAAGTAGACTACAGGTCTCTCTCCCTTTACCTTCAATTCCTCTCATATTGTTTACAGCATTGATTTTTACATTTTGTGTAATGACTCATTACAGTCATGATATCACTTCAGAGGGTCATAACTCGCAGTTTTTAAACAAAACAGAATAAAAAACATGAAAGTGCAATACGTAGTAAAGGTAAGAACCATTTCATAATACTTTGGAGTTTTTAGAAAAAAAAATACTTTGGAGTTTTTTCAATTATATTAATTTATGTGCATACTGTGATATCAAATATATTTCTTATAGTATGCTATAATCAAAAATGTCTGGAAAATATTACCATAAGAGCATAAGAAACATTCAGGATATTGATTAATTGATATTTTGTAGACTGAAGCCAATTTTAAACTTTTTTAAGTGGTCCCAAAGTGCAGTTTAATTCCCTAAAAGTTATTACCAGGTTGGTATAGTCTTACCTTCTTTCAGTGAGGACAATAGTAAAAAAAAACCTTACAATCTGTTTATCTATATGATTACAATATCACAACATATTTCTGTTGTGATAAATCAAACATATTTATTTTTCCAAAGGGGAAGGGTCTCGATTCCCAACTTGCAAATGAGAAAGTCAGAGTTTGATCATCTGGACTGGATCCAGACTTTTGAATCCTGAAGAGGCACTCATTTAGCACCCTGTCACACTGAGATTCTTTAAACAAATATTCGACGTGTATTTGAAGGAAAGCACTCTATTCAGTTCTTCCATCAGCAAGTCTAGCCCCAAATCCGCAAACTCAAACCAAGTGACACAAACCCCAATCCATCCAATCTTCCTTGAAAGCAATTTCAGGACTATCTGCGTTTTCCAAACACACCAAGATGAGGGGAACTCAGCGCCTCACGCCCATGACTGACCACAATCCTTCTTCCAACAAAGTCAGTCGTCTTTCAGGGTAGAGTTCTGCTAACTTTTTCTATCCTGTTACCTTCTATTATGTTCTCAGTAATGTCCAGCTCCCAGGAGAACTGGCTTCCTCTGGGGCTGCCGGGCTAATCCACTTCTCACTCCCCTTAATCTAGCTCTGACTGTAATAGGAAAATCTCTGCCCTGGAGCCAAGAGGTCCGAGTGCCTAGCCCAGTCCCATCACACAACAAATAGCCTTTGGCATTTTATTTAAACTCACTGAGCCTCGTTTTCTTCATTTGTGGACAAAATGAGCTCTCTGCCTTTACGTGATCTAATGCTGTATTCTCCATGGTTTCCTATATTTGATGAGGAGTCTTCATATCTGCTCCAAAGAACAGGGGTTGTAAAAGATGGGAGCACGGACTTCACAACCACGCTCCCATTTTAGCCGCAAAAATTCTACTACAATCAGGTTTCTTTGCTAAATCTAAGTAAGGTTTTATTTGAATAAATGACCCCCTGGACAAAATTAATACAAATATTATAGGAAATTTACTATATTTACAAAATATTATAATATTATAGGAAATTTACTAATTTACAAAAATTATAGGAAATTTACAAGTATTTGTTAAGTAGCCACAATGTACCAGACTTTATCACTCTAGGTGCTAGAGTTTTCCTTGTGAACAAGACAGAGAAGACCTCTGCCCTGGTGCATATTTGAATTTATGTTCATTTGTAACATAAATTTGTAAACTTGAAAACACTACACAATTGTATGTATGTTTGCTTACATAAGTGAATACAATTCTGTTAAAAAAAAAAAAGTAATTCCTTCTTTAATTGTTAAAATATTTGTCATACCTAGTATGGTTCTGGCCCATATGAATATATTTGGAAAAAAAAAATCTCTAAAGTCAACTAGGAAAGAAAAACATTTCATAAAGAGAACTGAATTTCTGTAAAATATATCTCACTAAAATGATGTTAACAAAGATATTACAGCATTTCCTTTCAGATAAAGAAGTACAGATAATCTATAAGATTAACATCATGAGAACAGAGGCTAAAATAAGTCAGAACATACCAGTATTGTTTCAGTATTATTTTGGCTCAATAACAGCCATCTCTTTCTCAACACTGTAAACTCCTTGAGGGTAAGAGATGTGTATCTATTTGTCCCAAGCACCTACAATAGGACTTCATTACATATTAGATTGGGCAGTGAAATGTGCCAAGCCCTCAACTCTGGGAAGTTACACCCCACTGCCACCACCATTGTTAGTTGAGTAAATACAGGACCCTGGTTTACCCAGGGCCGTTAAGCCTGTTGGGGGGTAAGAGTGCCATGTTTGGCAAGATAAATCATATGCCAGCCCTAATCTTAAGTCTCATCCTGTTTTTCAGTTGCTTTTAAGATAAGGAACTCTAGAACATTCTGGCTCAGGTTCTGATTTGATTTTATTTGATTCTATAAGCAAGCAGGATAAGGGTAGGGGTGCCTGGGTCACTCAGTCAGTTGAGTGTCCAACTCTTGATTTTAGTTCAGGTCATGATCTCAGGGTTTTGAGATCATGTCCCCTGTCAGGCTCTAAGCTAAGCCTGGAGCCTGCTTAAGAGTCTCCCCCCTCTCTCTCCCTTTGTCCCTCACCACTCAAATGCTCACTCTACAAAAACAAACAGACAAACAAACAACAAAACAAAAACCCAATAATAAGAGGAAGTGTAGCCCTTGAGAACTACACTTTCTTTATAGTATGGAGAAGTACAGTCCCTTAGTGGGGAAGTTTGTCTTTGGGACACTGAGCTAAATCACAATATATCTTGCTCTATGAAGACAAGGCCCGGCTGAAAGGCAAAAAGTCTCATGTTGCCAGCACAAATAAAGATATGATTTGAAAAGGACCTTTCACCTCAATCCTGGTGATCCAATTGTTTCTGTTGGTTGAATTTGCTTTGCTGCCTGCTACATCCAGGGATTTAGGAGGATAATTGGATCACATCTGTTAATCTCTTTGAGTTCTATAAAAACGGATGCCAGATTCGTTCCTGGCATTGTTAGAACAACGTTACAAAGGCCAGACCAAAGGGGAATTTTTCACTAGTCATAACTTCAGGGAAATTATCCCAACATAGACTTCAGCTTTCATCAAACATGCATCATAATGATAATAGTAATAATAGCACAGGATCATCTATCTGCCTCTTGACAACGGCTTTCATACAACAACCCTGCAAAAGCGGATGGGGAGGCAACAACATGGAGAAGACAGTGGACCACCTTTACATCAGGGAAATGCTTATGTGAGTGGCCAAGCTTTGAACATAGAGAAGAGTCTTGAGAAATAAAACAAAAGCAGTCTGTGTCATTTGTATTGATATAAATAAAGTTCAGATCAGGGCACCAAGCGATGGCCTTCTGATCTCTAATCCCCCTCTGTTCTAGGCCTGGCAGGGATGTGGGCAGCTCTGTGGTAGCCCCAACAACACACCAGACACCCTATGGAGAAGGTCCTAGAAAAGGAAGCAGCATCTTCCTTCTTCCCAAGGTGAAGCTAACTCTGGGAAGAAGCTAACTTCTTCCCAAGGTGAAGCTAAGGTTCAAATTAGATAAACAAGTTCTGGAGGCATCAGTCTGACCTGAGGGGAAGTTTGAAGCTAGGTGCCCACCCAAGTATTCTTGAGGACAGAAATTTACAAATCTATGTCAAATGGACAGGTTTATGTCACCCTGGACATGTATAAGACAGGACATATAACCCAAATTTAATCTGGTAACAAATTAACTTACCTCCCCTTTTTCCTCTTTCCTTATTACTTCTTACTGTCTACCCCACTTTCTTACCCACAAGTGAAAAATCAGTTAACCTCTCTAGATTTTACTCTCTTCACTGGCAAGACTGGCAGGGCAGTGGAAAGCGGGGTAGGGACAACCCTAGAGTGTTAGAGAAACCCCATATTCTTTCATGAGGCAAAGGCATGGCTATTCTCTCCCTTCCCCAATCATGCTGGAAAAGTAAGAGAATGAAAGGAACTGAGGCACAGACATCAAAGGCAAGCCAATTCTGTTGCTACAACAAAGGATGGTTAGAGTGTAATCAGAGCCATACAAGGTCCCATAAAGCACCTCATTCACCACAATACTTACTTCAGTGCCTTCTTACTTTTTTTTCCCCCTGTCTTCAACTTGGGGCTTGGAGTCCATGTGACTTGCACCCTCATTGGCCCCATCTTCCCTGCCTATGGAAAGGGGCACAGAATTGGGAGGCTGGGAGCCTGGGATCTAGCACATTCCAAAGAACAGCCAGTGGTGTGGCCTTGGCACAGAAATTTAACCTCCTATACTGTTCTCTTCTTCACCATGCAATCAAGGGTTTTGGCTCCGTGAAATTGAAGATCCCTTCTCACTTAAACACCTGCAATTTCCTAACACTCTTTACTCTTCCCTCTGTGTGTCCCTTTCTGACTTCTTACAGTTATGCTTGCACTCCCAGTGCCTAATTCTGGCAGAGGCAGAATAACCCAGAGATTAAAAAGTACAGCTCTGGCACCAGAGAAGTCAGAATTCAGGGTCCAATCCTGCTATGCACAAGTTATCGTGCCTTCTTTGTAAAATGTCACTAATGACACTATCTGCCTCATAGGGTTGTTGTGAGGATTCAATGAGATACTGCATGCAAAACACTTGACAAAGAGACTTACTGTGGTGATCATTTCACAGAGTGTATAAATGTCGGATCTTTATGTTGTGCATCTGAAACTAACATAAGTTATATGTCAAGGTCATATATATGTAATCATATATATACACATACGTATGTTTTATGGAGTCAACGTGACTTGTACCCTGGCACCCTTAACATATATTCATTGAATGTATGTATGTGTATATATATACTTAACATATATTCATTCAATTATTCAAGCGTCTATTATGTGAGAAGCCCAGTGCTAGACCCTGGGAGCCCAACGATAAGCAAAACAGGTAAGGTTCCTGCCTCTATGAAGGTTATCATCTAGTGCAGGAGCGAGCTCTTGAACAAATCATTGCAAAAGTACAAGAGTAATGCATGTCATGAAAGAGCCATCTAGAGAAAGGACACTGAGGACTGTAACAAGGAAGTTAATTTGGGTAGTGGCATGGCAAAAAAAAAAAAAAAAAAAAAAAAAAGGCTTCCTTACAGAAACTCTGAGTCTGAGTAAAATGGGGTCAGGGAAAGAGCAGGAACAAGATCCCAAGCAAGGCGGAGAAGGGCTTATGGGAAAACTGGAGAGCTAGAATAGGAGTGGTCATGACTGGAGACCCTGAGTGCAGGAGGGGCTCCAGAAGCACACAAGGGCTCCGTCAGGAAGGCAGGGTAGGCACGACATAGCAGCTGTTGGCACGATTCGTCCCCCCCACAGATGTAACGTACCTGTCTTTCTGCCAAAGGCAGCTCTTCCCTCCTGCCTTCCCCATTTCTGGTCCTGGCGTTACTTTGCTGACTCTGACAGTCTGAAGTCCTCTCTGGCACTCTTCTCCCTTTCCATTCATTTATTCCACAACTTTTAAGTACCGACTGTGCTCGAGATGCATAATCTAGCGCTTCAGCTTTTGAGACATTCCACCCGGGATCCTCTGTGTAGTCTGTGTGTTTCGGAAGAAGGCCTGAGGGTCACACCTCTTCTGAACCCCAACAGCGGACTCACACTCACTGATGGGTATTTTTCTCACTACTTAGAGACCCCTTCGTTTCATAGGTCATTAACCCCAAGGTAGACAGAAGCCTGAAATAAAGTGAATGCGTAGGAGAGACCCTCTTGTTGAGTAACTTTGTATTACTTACGGAAGAGATCCTGCTCTTTGGGTGAAAATTGCAATAGGCAGTAAATGACCCACAAGTGAGTGTTAGAACTAACATCCCCACACCCTTCCCAACCATAAGTCCAAAAAAAAAAAAAAAAATCCAAGTAGCTTTTGTACTGCATTAAATACATGTTTGAAATGAGAGGGTCATGGACTTAGACCATTTCCTAAATATTTACTTGGGCCTCAAGATGCACGGCTAGGTCCTTGAATGTATTCCATGACCCCCACATAATAAAGGTTCCCAGGCTATAACCTTATACGCAAGCATCTAAGAGGCCTTTCCAGGATACCCTTCATGTCCAAAACAAGACGTGCTTTAGATTTGGGCCAAAGTAAGCACTCATATTTAACATGTTAGCAGCAGCTACTAAGTAAGATAAGATTTGCCCTATTGATTATCTCTGCTTACTGAACTTGTGGTAACTACTTTAAGGCATATATTTTCCTCCTCCCTGAAGCTCCTGTTCTTTCTCAAAGAAAAGTAAAAACTAAGGCTATTTCTGCACCTATTATGCTATGATGGCATCTTTGTACCTGCAGATAAATCCTTCTTTGTGCATTTGGCTGGTGGTTTCTCTCTCTTTTTCTCTCTCTTTCTGTCCCTCCCTCCCTCTTAATTGTTGGAAACTTAAAATGAAAATGAATCAGCAACAGTGAATGCTGCACTTAAGGAAATGTATGATCTGGTTTATAATTTATGCACTGACTCCCGAAGGAACTTAAGTATTTAACTCCTAATTTATGAAGAAAGTATGAGTAACAGCATCTCTCCATTTGATTCAACTTGTTCATTTTATCCACATCTCACGTCTGGATTTAGTTCTCACTCAACATGCCTTTCAGCAACAGCTGAATCCCTAGATGTGGAGCTGAAATAAAATAAAATATTTCTGTTTATCCAAAATGCCTTATTTCTAGTTTCAAGACAAACCATAGCAGAATATCTTTGATATTCTCGGAAAATAGCAGTGTTCTACCTGATGGTAAACAGCAATGGACAAAGGACTGATTTCTTAGGGAGCTAAGGGAGAGGAAAAGAAAGGGACAGGAAAGCAATCACATAAGAGAAGCATTTTGTAATCTGACGAATTAGTCATCAACTAAATACTTTCAAAATGTTCTAGGAATCCTTTTATTCATGTCTTTCCCATCAGCACACCTAATCTAAACTTCTCTCTTTGGCTTTGCAGACTTGGCACTAGCCTTCCCATCTACTCAAATCTTCCACTTGTCCCCCAATGCAAAATGCCTGTCCCTCGCACCCTTTGTAGCTGTGACTTGACCATCTAGGAGGTGTGCATATATGGGGAAGAACATTAGACTAGGAGGTGGTAAGACTGGAGTTTTATTCCACTCTTGCTAATAACCTGGGTGACCTTAGCTACATCACTCCACCTCCCTGAGCGTCAGTTTCCTCATTTTTAAGATGAGAGGGTTAGCATGATACAATCTGATTGTATCACTTCTTAGGGCATTCTCAAAACCTACCTTATTAGCCTGAATATTCTTTTTTTTTTTAATTTTTTTATTTCTTTTCAGCATAACAGTATTCATTGTTTTTGCACCACACTCAGTGCTCCATGCAATCCGTGCCCTCTCTAATACCCACCACCTGGTTCCCCCAACCTCTCACCCCCTGCCCCTTCAAAACCCTCAGATTGTTTTTCAGAGTCCATAGTCTCTCATGGTTCACCTCCCCTTCCAATTTCCCTCAATTCCCTTCTCCTCTCCATCTCCCCTTGTCCTCCATGTTATTTATTATGCTCCACAAATAAGTGAAACCCTATGATAATTGACTCTCTCTGCTTGACTTGTTTCACTCAGCATAATCTCTTCCAGTCCCGTCCATGTTGCTACAAAAGTTGAGTATTCATCCTTACTGATGGAGGCATAATACTCCATAGTGTATATGGACCACATCTTCCTTATCCATTCGTCCGTTGAAGGGCATCTTGGCTCTTTCCACAGTTTGGTGAACGTGGCCATTGCTGCTATAAACATTGGGGTACAGATGGCCCTTCTTTTCACTACATCTGTATCTTTGGGGTAAATACCCAGTAGTGCAATTGCAGGGTCATAGGGAAGCTCTATTTTTAATTTCTTGAATATTCTTTTAATTCCAAAGTACTTATCATTTGATACAATAAACACTCTATTTTTCTAAAATCCCTCCATTAGAATGCAAGCTATGTGCAAGAATTTCTTCCCATTTTGTTCATTGCTATATTTCCAACATTTAAAGAAGTCCAAAGCATCGTAGCCACTAAATAAATACTTGCTGAATGAATTAATGTATTAAAGAATCATACATATTATTCTTCCTTAAAGATGCTCTGCAGGTCATATCTCCCCCCTCAGACTCTGACAACTCCAAACCCAAATCTCTCCCTTCTGTGAACTTTAATACAAATAACATTTAGTTTTCATACAGTTTAGCTTTTAAGAATTATCTGAAGAGCTCAGATATATCAGCACCAACTTGTTTTGTTAAAAGTATACATTTCTCAGGGTGTCTGGGTGCTCAGTCAGTTAAGGGTCTGTCTTTGGCTCAGGTCATGATCCCCAGGTCCTGGGATTGAGCCCCACATTGGGCTCTCTGCTCACTGGGGAGTCTGCTTCTCCCTCTGGCTCTGCCCTCACCCCTCCCACACTGCTCATGCTCTCTCTCAAATAAATAAATCTTTTTTTTTTTTAAGTATACATTTCTCAAAACCAAGGGCTATTACTTAGACCTTGGTCTGTCACATATTTGCTAGGTATTTGACTAATTGGATTTAGGAAACATTTTTGCTTTGTGTTCAGCAACTAACTCAGGTTTCAGTCATCTGCACCTCTTATCTGCTAATCTCTGCCTAGGACTTATACGGGCGATGAAACCACCCAAGAACCACCCACACCTTGCCAAGTCTCTGCAAGCAGCAAAGGGAAAAAACAGTCAAACATTTCCTTTGCCAATTACTGTCAGTGAAAGCATATAGTATCTACTGGTATGAGTAGGGGGGGGGGGGGGGCTTAAGTGAAGGGAGTTTTTTTGGGGGAGAATCAGAAAAAAAATGGCTGGAAGGATCTTTTAAATAGGAGAAAGGAGTGGAGAACTTGCCTTCACACAGCATTTTAGAAATAAAGAAGCATCCTAGACATTGTCTTTTCTTTTACCCTGTGTTTGTCTGAGAAAAGGGAGGATCACAAAATGAAGCGATTTGTTTAAATGCACACGGGTTAGTAGTGAAAGTACAGTGCAATCCCACTCCTCCAACTCTTGTCTGGTAAATTGAATTTTCTCATTAAAGTTGTACAAGACACCCATTTGATTTGTAGTGGTGATCAAAAAGCTTTCTAAAATGTAGCGGCAAGGACATAAAATATATTGAGACATATTATTTCTAAGTATAGCCTAGTTAAAGTAATTAATCTGTCTTTGATATTTTAGGGACATATTACTGAGCATCAATTATAGCAACAGCATATTAAAGATGTAAAGATTAGGAGATAAAACTGAATTGTGCTAGGCCTTGACAATTGATTTGAGGATCCTTGGTTTGTTGGTTTGTTTTTTTTTTAAGATCTTATTTATTTATTTATTTATTTATTTGAGAGAGAGAGAGAACACAAATGGGGGGAGGGGCAGAGGGCAAGGGAGAAGCAGACTTTCCTCTAAGCATGGAGCCCAAAGAAGGGCTCCATCCCAGGATCATAACTTGAGCCCAAGGCAGACATTTAACCAACTGAGCTACCCAGGCACCCCTGGGAATATCTGGTTTTTATAATAAACTATTTTTGCTTCTTTCTCCTAAAAGTCAAATACTTAAAAAATAAGAAGAATAATATTAACTAATTTAATTTGAAGTCTGAATCAGTTCATTTCCTGTTCTCATAATCACAGGTTTTTTTCAAATACAGGAATTGACAGTATTATTGTAGAAACTCTGACTTTGCTTTGATGAAGAGGTATAGTGAGCTCGTGAAATAGATTTTTATTGACTGTACTTCTACTTGAATCATCATAAACCACTGAATGTGGATGGGAATTTGAAGAACACCTTGCCCTATCCCCTCATTCATGAGGGAAGTGAGGTCCAAAGAAGTTAAGAGACAAGCCCAAAGCCATAAAGTCAAGTAGTGATAGGACCTCTAATAACATCTGACGGTTAACTTCAGGACTGTAACCAAAGGTATCCTAGGTGTTAGAGGAGGTAACCTCCCATCAACAACCCGTATCTCCCAGTTCCTATGAACCACGACCCACGCCCACAGCTTCCCTGTGATTCCACTGGGATTCTACTTGTAAGCACTCACTTTTCAGTTGCTGGGCATTGACCTGTGGGCCCTCAAAGGCTGCCAAGTGAGTGCTCTTGGTGTCCAATGTCCTGTGTCCTTGATCCTTCCTGCTAAGTAACTCACCACCCTGAAGTCACACCCGCGGTGTTCTGAGGAAAGGTCATTCCATGCTCTAATCAATTTCCGGACTGATTCCTTTGTAGGTAAGTATGATCAATCCCGTCTGGACTTCACTTTAATCAGGTCATTTCTTGACCATTCACTCGGGGCACAGCACTCACGGGGAAAGATCCAAGGGAGCCACTGCTTCTGGAGGCTTGCGCCGTTGTTGCTCAGCTGAAATTTGGCCTGGGCAGTGTGTCTTAATTTCACAGGTTAAAACTTACTTTGCCAGCGAAATGATTTTGCTTTGTTTGTTTAGTTGAATAACATCACAAGTGAAGGAGACCGAGGAAAGTAGCTGGGTTGGGAGCCAGGGGTCTACACCTGTTTCGATGAACTGATAAAGATATCTTAAAAAGCAAACACTTGGAGCATTTATGATGCACCAGACCCTTCGGAGAGCTTTTCACTGACCAACTCATTAAATCCTGAGGAAAAGCCCTTAGAGGGAGGTATTAATATCATCCCATTTTATAAGGGAAACTCAGGCACAGATACAGAGAACTGGCCCGTCATCACACAGTGAGTTAATGGCAAGGCCAGGATGACGAGCACAGCAGTTCACATTTTTCCACTAGGCATGCCTACCACGGATAATTTGAAAAAAGAAACTGAAACAACATTTTAGGGATGCATGGGTGGCTCAGTCAGTTAAGCGGCTGCCTTCAGCTTGGGTCATGATCTTAAGGCTCTGGAATCCAGTCCCATATCGGGCTCCCTGCTCAGAGGGGAGCCTGCTTCTCCCCCTGCCTGTGCGCGCGCGTGCTCTCTCTCTCTCTCTTTGATAAGCCAATAATCTTTAAGGCATTTTAACCATTTTCTAAGCATTTCAAATTAAAGTATTTGGGGTTCTGAGATAATTATTTGAGCAACTAACCCAAAAACTAAAGCCTCACTCAGCAATCTTCTGACATTTGTTCTCATAGTTTATATTTCCACAGTTTTACAAAATAATCAAATGTATGAGAAATTTTCTATACTACTTGGCCTTAATAAATATTTTACTAGCTACCAACTATGTGCTGGGGTCTAGAGCAATAACCACAAATTAGTGTTGGCCCTTCCCAAGATGCTCACTGCCTTACTGGTGGGGACAATATCTGAACATGGCAAAACAAACAAACAACAATAACAACACAGGCAACATGTGGTATATGTCAAATTGAGAAGCTGGCAGTAAGTGTAAAAAGAATTCTTCTAGAAATAACTTGAGAATTGAACATTCTAAACACGAAGGAAGTAAAAAAACCCTCTTGGAATAAGTCAAAATGAGAAAATTGTGAGATGTGTTATATTTTCTATTATAATTGTGGTGCTATTACATTTCAAATCTTGGAATATCAAACATTTTAATAAATACATACTCTAAAGTCAAACATATCAAATGTTTGATATCAAACATTTTACTAAATACATACTCTGATTAAAATACCTTGATTATGCTTTTAAAAGGATTTTAAATTGGATACCAGGTAAATATTTCCTTTGTTACTGAATAGCATTCTATAAAAGCTTCAGTGAGTTTAATGTTTACACTTTCTTGCCATGTCTGCTTTTCTTTAAAATACAATAAGGTAGCATAAATCCCTTGACTCTAATAGTAGCAAGATTTTCAACATAAACCACACAAACAACAGAACTGCCACCTTCCTCTGTAAATGTACAATTTCTTGGTTATTCTTCATGCATTAAATGTGTAGCACATCTTTGCTTAAGTTTCAGTTTGGTATTGTTTTAATTTCATTTTGCACAACGGGCTAGTGATCATCTCTTATTCTTTAGTAAACTGTGGTTACTTTGAGTCTGCTTTTTTTTTTTAAGATTATTTATTTATTTATTTATTTGCCACAAGTAGGCAGAGAGGCAGGCAGAGAGAGAGGGGAAGCAGGCTCCCCGCAAGCAGAGAGCCCAATGTGGGGCTGGATCCCAGGACCCTGAGATCATGACCTGAGCCGAAGGCAGAGGCTTAACCCACTGAGCCACCCAGGTGCCCCGAGTCCAGTCTGCATATTTATAGTCATTTTCATTCCCAACTCATTCTCACTGAAATCCGTAAGAATAAAAAATAAGTAAATAAATATACAAAACATATATATATATATATAAAATATATATACATAAAAATAAATAGAAAAATAAAAAGAATAAAAAACCGTGGATGGAAAACATATCCATTGTTACAGACAGAATGGTATGTTCTCCCCATTCACATGTTAAAATCTAAACCTCAGAGTGTGACTGTAGTTGGAGATAAGGCCTTCGGAGAGATAATCAAGCTGAAAGAGGCCTCTGAGGTATGTCTCATCTAATCTGCTTGGGTTTTTTTTTTATAAAAGGAAATTAGGCCATACCAGGATGTGTGCACACAGAGGAAAGACCATGTGTGGACACCGCGAGAAGGAGGCCATCTGCAAGCCAGGAAGAGGGCCCTCAACCAGGAACTGAACCCGCCAGCATCTTTATCTTAAGCTTCCAGCCTCAGAAGTGGGAGAAAATAATTTCTGCTGGTTAAGCCCCGCCAAGTCTGTGGTGTTTTGTAGGGCAACCTAGCAGACTGATATACCCACGGAAGGGCTTACTTTCTTCCCATCAAACCAGCTCCTTAGAGTGGTGCTTCAAGAATTCTGTCCCTATTACCTCAAGTCTGCCTTCCCCTCCATGTTAAATTCCCTCCCCTGTTCTTCATTCACCTGTGCCTAATTTTAAAATATAAGCTATAGCTCTGGTGAGAGGATCATTTCTGAGGCACATGCAGACATGCTGACAAGTTGTTTTATTTTTAGCAAGGACGATACAGTAGTCAGTCTCTCTCCAAAATTAAATGCATTTGAGAGCTACTAGTTTTTGTCCTGATTGTTCTTTCTTACAAATGCAATTAACCTCAATTATGTTTTTGTTTTTTAAAGATTTTATCTATTTATTTGATGGAGAAAGAGAGAGCAAAAGCAAGGAGAGGGGTAAGCAGAAGGAGAAGCAGGCTCACACATGGGGCTCAATCCCAGAAGCCTGGGATCATGATCTGAGCCAAAGGCAGCCCCTTAACCAACTGTGCCACCCAGACATCCCAACATCCATTATGTTTTTAAAAATCAAACAATATGAGTGTACATAAAGTTAAAAATGGAAGCTTCCCCTATTTGCTGACTAGCCACCAAATCCTTCTCCAAAAAAATACTCACCATCAATTATTTGGTATGTAAAACTCTTGCTTTAAGATTTTATTTATTTATTTGACAGAGAGAGATCACAAGGAGGCAGGCAGAGAGAGAGGAGGAAGCAGGCTCCCCGCTGAGCAGAGAGCCCAATGCGGGACTCGATCCCAAGACCCTGAAATCATGACCTGAGCCGAAGGCAGCGGCTTAACCCACTGAGCCACCCAGGCGCCCAAAACTCTTGCTTTAAATGGAGCGACCTATTTTTTTTTTTAAGATTTATTTATTTGAGAGAAAGAGTAGGGTGGAGGGGGGGCACGAGGGGCAGAGGGAGAGAGAATCCCAAGCAGAATCCACACTGAGCAGGGAGCCTGACTCAGGGCTCAATACCATGACCCTGAGATCACGACCCAAGCGGAAAGCAAGAGTCAGATATCTAACCGCTGCACCACCCAGGCGTCCCAACGGAACAACCTTTTTATTTTTTATTTATTTTTTTTAAAGATTTCATTTACTTATTTGACAGAGAGAGAGATCACAAGTAGGCAGAGACCAGGCAGAGAGAGAGAGGGGGAAGCAGGCTCCCCGTCAAGCAAAGAGCCCGATGCAGGGCTTGATCCCAGGACCCCGAGATCATGACCTGAGCCGAAGGCGGAGGCTTAACCCACTGAGCCACCCAGGTGCCCCTGGAACAACCTTTTTAAAAACAGGTTTGCAATACTGTACAGCCTATTCTATAGACCTCTCTGGGAAAGGTCTCATTCCCTGCCAGAAAAGATAACTCCTTCATTTCTAGAGACACGACCCAGTCATGGCTTAAAAACCTGGGTACCTACCACCTAGAGAAGAATAACAACCTTTACAGAAAGGCTTCCATAAAGTCCTAATAAAAGAATCCTGGAATTGCTTAAACATGAGATTAGTAACTCTTAAGAGTTATTTGTTCCTAACACAACATGTCAACCCTTGTCGTTGAAAATTAAACGATAATATACTTCCCCCTCTGCTTCACAAAGCAATAACCTGTTTCCCTGGTGGATGATCAGAGGCCAAAGGGTGGGTAATTTATCACAGAAGAGAAATTAGAGGATCGCCAAGAGTAACAAAGGGGCAGTGATATCCTTGCTCCTACTGCACTGTACCAGTTTAATTAAAACAGAGCTAATAAACTTTCCCAACGATTCCCAACCATACATTACCAAGTTCAGTCTTCTTAAAGCCAAGATGGCCAGCCAGATCCCAGGAAATATGTAGGATGTCATAGATACACCACGTCAATCACCTTTTTCATGTTCAAGAGCTATGTAATCTGGAATCAAAAGACTGCTATGTTACAATCTTGTCTGTTTCTTTCATGATCTCTGACAATATTTTATGCAGTTATGTAAATTAACGTAGAACCAGGAACTAAAAGAAATCAAGACAGGTCTCAGGAAGAAGAAAAGTTCTGTATCTTTTTAAAAAGAAATATATTTTTAAAAAGATCCATTTATTTATTTAAAAGAGAACAAGCTTGTGTGCATGTGTGTAAGCGGGGGAGGGGCAGAGGGAGAGGAGGAAGCAGACTCCCCACTAAGTGTGGAGCCCAACATGGGGCTCAATCCCACGACCTTGAGATCATGACTTGAGCTGAAGTCGAAAGTTGGACGCCTAATCAACTGAGCCACCCAGGCACTCCTAAAAAGAAATAATTTATAGGTTATTTTTCATGAGAATTATCTGCGTGTGCATGTGTGTGTCTTTGAAGTCTCCGCATTCATTCTCATAATTGGGTGATAGCTCAGCCTATTTAACACTTGCTGGAAATGACACTGAGGAAAGAGAAAGTAATATTAATAAACAGATGGGGAGTTAATGCAAATTTCATAGCTGCTAAACTGTGTTTGCAGGTTCAAGCTTATATATATGGAAAGGGTGACTGTGGCTTTATACATAAAGTGAAACACAGAATTCAAATTCAATGCCTAGATAATATAAATGTAGGTGTAATGGTACAAACAGAGAAGAGACTAATTGCATGGCTCACGTGGGACACACATGCACATGTCTGTTAATTCAGACCGAAATAATCACTTTGGGTCATGGGCTCCCCAAACTGAAAACATCTTAAAGGTATTCTATTTCAGTCCCCCACCAAAAACTTGAACAGAATTCCCCCAGCTCCCTCTGGCCCTCTCTTCAGGGAGAAGTACCTCACTGAGGAAACCTCACGCTAGTCAACCTTTCTCCCTATAACTTTCATGTATGCATTTAGTGTTTGGTCTACAACCCAGCCCTAGAGAAACTCATTCCCACATTCACTAGACAGCTATTGAACGTTTGTGGAAGACCCTCACATTACCCCAAGGCTTCTCATTACTAAATATTGAAAGTGATTTTCGGGCGCCTGGGTGGCTCAGTGGTTGGGCCGCTGCCTTCGGCTCAGGTCATGATCTCAGGGTCCTGGGATCGAGTCCCGCATCGGGCTCTCTGCTCAGCAGGGAGCCTGCTTCCTCCTCTCTATCTCTCTCTGCCTGCCTCTCTGCCTACTTGTGATTTCTCTCTGTCAAATAAATAAATAAAATCTTAAAAAAAAAAAAAAAAAAAAAAAAAAAAAGAAAGTGATTTTCCCCTAAAGACAAACCAGATCACATCACTCCCTATTGGAAATGACTCTTCACCTATGAGATAATGTCCAAACTCTTTTGCATAGCAAGCATATGCCATTGCTCAAACCCAAGGAGGCTGTTTCTTACTTTTCTTACTTATACTGAATCCAAAATGGGTGTTTCTTATCTGCAGGCACCTATGCTCCAAAAGGTGATTCAAGAACCCAGGTGTTCTCCATCTTGTGGCTTTGTTATCTCCTGCAAGTGGCTTCTGAGGTTGCCACAAATATCTATAGTGATGGAGACTAGCTCAGCTCTTAGGAGACTTTCAAGGGCCAGACCCAGAATGGTGCAAATCACTTCCACACACATTGTAACCGTGAGAACTCTATCACATGACCTCACCTAACTGCAAGAAGGAAATTTGTGTGCTCAGGAAGAGGAAGAAACGGGCTGGTGAGCAGCTAGGTACTCTCTGATGAGATCTTAACTTCTCCTTTCTGCCTCATATCCTACCACTCTCTCTTAAGCAACTATATTCAAATCTAACCCAACATCTTATTATTCCAAAGCATATCAGATCCTCACTTAGCTTTATGCATGCTCTTTTCTACGTATAACTTCCCTTATTTGTTTTGTAAACTCCTATTCGTACGTGAAGTCCCAGTTCAAATATCACTCCCACTGTTCTCCATCTCATTTCTGACTACAAGTGTTATTTTCTGCCTCCTGAGATCCCACAGAACTTCACACATGTAATGCACTGTAAGTTTTATATATCTATACATGTATATGTAAAAACCTCATTGTATCAATCTCCTTTGTCTGAGTTATCCTCATTATCTTTAAAACTCGTAATTTTCCTTTTTTCATCTCCACAGGCCTTCCATTTTTCTCTTACAGAACCATCAGCACAAGCTTCCACACTTTTCTCCCTCTTTGACCATCTTACCACCCTCTGCACAGCTTCCAGAGCAATATTATCTACATTTCAAATCATGTTTAGAACCTACTGAGAACCTTCTAACACCCTTAGGGCATCTAATCTTAAAACTCAAGAGTCCTTGAGTTCCTCCTCGAGAGGGTCAAGGGTATGATATGACTCCACTAAGTCCAGAGTAGAATTCAGGAACTTGCATTTTTAATAAGTGCCCAAATGATTTGGATGTGAGAGGCTGGTAGACCACATTTTGAGAAATACTGAGTTACAGAATATAATACAAGTCTTGCATACCATATGTCCTATCAATAACAGGTTCCACATAAGTCCCTGTACATACATAACAATTTCAGTCCAGTGGTTCTCCTCGACATGTTCTTCCCTATGTTCAGGTTGTTCCTCTCTGTGTGGTCTTCCTAATGGATTTCTACTCATTCTTGAAAATGCTGCTTAAACATCATCTGTCTTGGAGCCTTCCCAGTCCTCCCTGCCCACAGCAGAATTAATCTCTTCCTCCATATTATTTCTGTGTCTTATAAACACTTACATTTTTACATACATCACATTAACATAGACACGACCAGCTTAGATGGAGTGAGGACTTTACACGCTCTAACTTCTACAAGGAGGAAGTTAGCTTCAAAAGACTGCTCAACTTCTAACACATACCTTTCATGGGGGGATAGGAGCTCAGAGCTTAAAAATAAGAACAAAGAGCCTTACAGCATTATTTCCCAGCCTTGATTCCTAATTAAGAACTGTTCACCTGTGCACAGCTGGATTTCACAATTGCCATAGACCATGGACTGCAGTGCACAAGCTGTATGCCTCCTTTTTGACAGAACTGTCTACAGTGGTTATGCTAGGCCCATCCCACCACTGTACCACACTGGCTGTGGGTGGAGTAGATAATTTGTCTCTTCAGTTCTTAAGCCTTAAGATCAAGAGGAATGGTATTAAAGGAGCTATACTTAAGGGTCTACACCCAGGAACTTGTCTCTCCACTCTTGGACCTGATGTTGAAGCTAACATCCCGCATTTCAAGCTCATAATTTAAATGGATACAATTCTTAGGGAATAGTAGGAGAGTTTAGTATATTTTGCATATGGAGGCAATATAAGTAATTTGTGGCGAGAGGAAAAACTGTGGTGGTTTCCAAAAGGGTCCCCCGACCCCGTTCTTCCAAAAATGCCCTCTTGTTCTCTAACACCTCTCCCTTCAAAAGATAGAGCCAATTTCCTTTCCCCTTACGTATGACCTTTACTTGGCGACTTTCTTTTAACAAGTAGGATGTAGTGAAACTGACCATATGTGACTGCCAAAGTTCTCTTTGTTTTTTGGGTCATTGCTTTAGAAGAAGCCAGCTGCCATGTCTGAGGAACATTCCAACAGCTCTATAGACTCACCATGAGGCATGTATTGGAGGCCTTCTGCCAATGGCCTTAATAATCCACAGAAAAATAGAAAAAATAGTTAAATTTTTAAATTCCTGGCTCAACAAAACATAGGAACTCTTTGTTGTTTTAAGTAAACGTCAAATTTGTTACACAGCAGGAGATAACTTACACATGGGGTAATTACAAATATTTACTTGTATTTATTCAGGATCAGGCGCTGTGCTAGGCACTAGGGATACAATGAGGAACAACATAGCCTTAAATTATTCCCTCAAAACATACTAGTGAGAAAAACAAACACATGTGTTTATATTTACAAATTGTGATAAGTTACTGAGAGAAAAAGAATACATGATGAGAAACACTAGAGAGACATAATCTAGACTTGGAGGATCTCACTAAGGATGTGGCATTTGAACACAGATGGAAGACAGACAGGAGTTAGCCAGATGAAAACTTTAGGAAGAGACTTCCAGGCAGAGGGAACAGCCTGCATGAGGGCCTTGAGATAAGAAAGGGTTTTCAGGAGTTAAAAAACATCTTGAATCTCACAAAACAAACTGAGGGTTGCTGGGGGATAGGGAAAGGGTGGTTGGATTATGGATATTGGGGAGGGTATGTGCTATGGTGAGTGCTGTGAAATGTGTAAGCCTAATGATTCACAGGGTACCTGTGTACCCTGTACCCCTGGGGCAAATAATACATTATATGTTAATAAAGTGATTTTTTTAAAAAAAGAACAACTTGGGTGTAATGAACAAGAGAGAGATGGTACTGAGTTGAGTTGGAAAAGGGAGCCCAGAAGCAGACGGTGAAAGAATTTGTGGGCCATGATAAGGACTTTGCACTGAAGGAAATCCTCTGAAGGATTTTAAGTAAAAGAACAACATGATCCAATTTATTTTATTAAAAAAGGCCACTCTGACAGTAAGGTGGAAAACTGAATGGAAGGGGGCAAGAATATAAGGGGAACCAGTTAGTAGCCCTGGCTGCAGACCACAAAGGAGAAACAGGTGCATCAGCCCAGGGCAGTGGTGGAGGTGGAGAGAAGTAGGTTGGATTCAAGCAATATTGAGGGATCAGAATCAACATGACTTTAATCCACCAAGTCTAGCAGAACAAGCAATATCTCTAATTAACGTCACTGAAAGCAGGAAGCCTGGGTGGCTCAGTCAGTTGAGCGTCTGCCTTCAGCTTGGGTCATGATCGCAGGGTCCTGGGATGGAGTGCCGCATTAGGACTTCTGCTTCTCCCTCTGCCCCAACTCACCCCGTCTCTCATGAATAAATAAGTAAAATCTTTAAAAAAGAAAAAAATGATAATTGAAAGCAAAAGCCAAACCCCATAAAATTTTTCTATGATTATTACCTAGTATCTGACTACTTAGTAAGCACTCTGCTTTTTCTTTTTTTCAAGATTTTATTTATTCACTTTAGAGATAGATGGAGAGGACATGAACAGGGGGAGGGGGAGAAGCAGAGGGAGAAGGACAAGCCAACTTCACACCAAACACAGAGCCTCACTTGGTCTTGATCCCAGAACCCTGAGATCATGACCTGACCTGAAACCAAGAGTTGGATGCCCAACCAACTGACATCCAGGCGCCCCAGCACTCTGCTTTTCCTAAAATGACTCTGCAAAAACATACGAACTTTAGTGTTCTTCAATGTCTAGAGAGAAGAAACAGAGGGATAATTTTCTAAACTACTCTTTTGACTAAATATTTGAATTATCAACATTTTTATAAAATGATCCACTTGCAAAGCTGCAGCACCAAAGAGGTAAACTTAGGTTAAATAGAAGACATTTGGGAGGGAGCAAGTCCATTGTTTGTTTCCGTTTTATTGCTATATGTACAGTCAGGTAAAACCTGAAGTTACACTGTTTCACCTAGCTACCACAATAACACAGATCATATACCCATAAGATAGCCAAGATAAATAAGCTAAGGGTGACCCTTTGAAAAGCTAGATCCATTCTACCAGGTCAGTTTCAGAGATTTTGCAATCAAGGGGTGTGTCTCCAGCTAGATGTTTCCTGTTCCGGTTACACAAACTGCACCACCCTTATGTTAAACACCATGTGTCTAGGTCCACAGAAGGAAAGCCTAGAAAGGATAGAAGGATGAAAAAAATTTTTACTACATGTTTTTGTTTTTCTGAAAAACATTTCCATTTTTCAGAAAATGGGAAAGTTTCTCTATTTGAGAGAGAAAGAGTGTACACAAGCAGAGGGAAGGGCAGAGGAAAAAAGACAAGCAAACTCCACACTAAGCGGGAAGCCCAACGAGGGGCTTCATCTCAGGACTCCAAGACCATGACCAGAGCCAAAGTCAGACACTTAACCGATGGAGCCACCCAGGCACCCCTATATTATTACATGTTTTAAAAACCAAGGTCATGGGGCGCCTGGGTAGCTCAGTGGGTTAAAGCCTCTGCCTTTTGGCTCAGGTCATGATCTCAGGGTCCTGGGATGGAGCCCCTCATCGGGCTCTCTGCTCATCAGGGAGTCTGCTTCCCCCTCTCTCTCTGCCTGCCTCTCTGCCTACTTGTGATTTCTGTCTGTCAAATAAATAAATAAGATCTTTAAAAAAAAAAAAACAACAACAACTAAGGTCATGCAATATAGAAGGGTTGCCTTAGGTAACTGCTTCAATTACCAACATTTGCACAATGTCTTTCTTCAAAAGTGGTATTTACCCTCTAGAGAAATATTACTGAAATGTGGTCCAGGGGCCACTGTGTGCATCAGCACCAGCCACGTGCTCATAAAAATGCAAATGCTGATTCAGTGAGTCTTAGCTGGGCCCCAGGAATCTGTGTCTAATCCATCTTTATAGACACTATAACTTAAGTATCTGCATTACAGGCTACACTATGAGGGCTTGCATAATTGAGTAATTGCAAAGTTATCTTGTTTGATAGCTTGTTTGAATGACATAAAGCCACTTCAAAAGAGAGATATTTGGTCAGAATTATAAATTCACTATTTCAGGGGCACCTTGGTGGCTCAGTGGATTGAGCCGCTGCCTTCGGCTCGGGTCATGTTCTCAGTGTCCTGGGATCGAGCCCTGCATCGGGCTTTCTGCTCAGTGGAGAGCCTGCTTCCCCTTCTCTCTCTGCCTAACTCTCTGCCTGCTTGTGATCTCTCTCTGTCAAATAAATAAATAAAATCTTTTTTAAAAAAAATCACTATTTCAGTGATCACATATAGACCTTCATATAAATCTTTATAAATCTTCCCTCCTTCATAATTGAAAAACTTAGTGCTGGCTCTTATAACTAAGTCGGTCAGAGAAAGGTCAATTTTCTCTCTTCAAAGGTTCTAGCACACAAAAAGGTCTTTAAATTTAAACTGGAAGTGAGCCCAAAGATACCTGGGCATTGATATATTTCTTGATTTAGGTGTTAGTTACAAAGTTGTGTTCTTTGTGTAAATTCATCAAGCTAAACAATGGTGAGATGTGAACATTTCTATATACAGAGAATCCTTCAAAAAAATTAATCAACATTTTAAAAAATAAAACCTTTTTAGAAGTTTTATAAAAACATGATTATTTCTTGCCTTTCAAGTTATTACCCTTCAGTGTTGATGGCTGCTGAACTTTAATGGTTATTCTTATATATACTGTTTTGGGGGAATATAAATAGATGTAAGCCTTTTGGAAAGCAATTTGACAATCAATATTTGGCCAAAGGTTTTTAAATAATCATATACCCATTGACCTAGTAATTCCATGTCTTAGAATCTATCCCAAGGAAAGAATCTTCAATATGAGAAATCTCAACTCCCAACATCCAAAATATAAACCCATATAAATAATCACAATAGGGGAACTGTTAAATAAACTATAATACATCTATTTGGCAATATTTATATATTGGTGGTAAAATGAAAAAGGAAATTAAGGAAATGATGGATTAAAAATTCTTGATGCAAATGAGGAAAGGCATAAAGAGCTCCTAAGGGCTTCCTAATATTCTATTTAAGCTTGGTATATACACAGATGTTCCTATTATTATCATCATTATTTAAACTAAACATAATTTTATATTTTAGTATATTTATATGTGCTATATCTTGTAATACATAATTTTTTATATAATCTAGAACAAATAATGTTTACCAAAAGCTTATTAACATGAAAAATGCTCATGTCATAATGGTAAGTTAAAAAAAGGACATAGGGGAGCCTGGGTGGCTCAGTGGGTTAAGCCTCTGCCTTTGGCTCAGGTCATGGTCTCAGGGCCCTGGGATCTAGCCCTGCATTGGGCTCTCTGCTTGGCAGAGAAGCTGCTTCTCCCTCTCCCTCTGCCTGCCTCTCTGCCTACTTGTGATCTCCCTCTCTCTCTCTCTGTCAAATAAATAAATAAAAAGTCTTTTAAAAAAAGGGGGGACATAAAATTGATTATAAATTATAGTAGATAGATGAGGAACTATTCAGTAATCTGACCAAAAATTGTCCTAGGGGCACCAGGATGGCTCAGTCGGTTAAGAGTCTTGATTCAGAGTCATAAGATCGAGCCCCACTGTTGGGGGGGGGGGGGTGAGGGACGGGAGGGGAGGTGGAGCCCACTTAGGATTCTCTCCCCTTCTCCCCTTCTCCCTGTTTCCCTCCCCTTCCTCCACTCATGCTCTTTCTTAAAAAAAAAAAAAAATTGTCCTAGACATCAGCTGTAATAATAACAGCTAACAATTTCTGAGGGCTATTTATCAGGTACTGTACTAAGTGCTTTTTAAATGTATTTACTATTTAATTCTGAGGGAGATTAGTATTATTACCCTGATTTAATTTATTTTTTTGTCCTGATTTTAAAGACTTAAAACACCCAAAGGAAGAGACAGGTTAAGAAACTTACATAAAGACACACAGCTAGCAAGTGACAGAGCCTAACAGAGTTTGTATTTGTACATAACCATGCTATTATATTGCTCTAACAATCAGCCATTAGAAATGTAATAGAGCACAGGATCCCATTCATAAATCAAGAATCATTAAAAACACAAACAAAAAAATCAAAACAAAGCCAAGGATCCCTAGGGATAAATCTAACAAAAGAAAGTCATATTTTTGAAATTTTAAAATAAGACCAGACTGCTAGACTAAATATTACGTTATATACATGTTGATTCTCCAGATAACAAAAAACCGCAGGGGAGGGAGGAGAGGTGTAGCCTTCTAACCAAAGAAAGTAAGCCTTGTTCTCCAGACAGTCTCCTCCACAGGTCAGAGAATTCCCTGAAGCTAGAACTGCCAGGAGCTCCATTCACACAAAGAGCTCAAATCCAGGAACCTGGCTCAGCTACTTTGAGGAAAGGATGTAAAGAGATCCCAAAGAAAGGCACGTCAAAGAATGAAGTGTTCTGCTTCACTGCCAGCCCAGCCAACGTTCACCAAGGTGTGGTCAGTGCAACATTTGGCCACTGTTTTCCTGGTACAGATAGTTACAGGATCATAATTCTTTTGCTACCCAAAAATAAATGAGATTTCTTGAGTTCCAGAGGGCCAGAGGGGACTTAGCAGATCAGACTGCCTCTACCTTACCATTCACATCAATGTTGTTGAGTTGAAGTCAACCACAGATATTCTCCAATCCAGCTCTCTATGTTTACAGATAAGGAAACTGAGGTTCATCCAGAACAAGCTTCTCTTCCCAGATCACAAAATTATTTTAAGCCAGAAGCAGAGAGCTACTATCCTTCTTCCCCGTGTTTTCTGATGATGAGTCTGAATATATATATTCAAGTTACTGCAGCCTATTTTTAATCCCCAATCTTCAGATACTCACCACCTACCACCCTTATGATTTTGCCCTATCTGTATGTTATTTCTACATTATTCACTATATATTTTCTTTAAATCTACTCATTTTTCACATAGACAACTTAGGGTCAGTCTAAGTAACAGTATCCATAAAATCATGAATGACCTATGCATTCCTAACACATAAAAAGAAAAATGTATCTACTGCAATTATGATGTTTGTCTCTCAATCACTCCCCAAATAATAAATTATCCTTTGCATATTAGGAAAGATCCCCTGAGTGAATCCAGGGAATTCTAAATTGTATCATGTTAACAGGTGTTACTGATGAAAGAATGCATGATCACATAAGCCCGGGGGAAGGTGACTAAAACAAAATTAAACGGTTTTGAATTTTTTCAATTGTCAGACATCCCAGGACCTTTTATAACAATATACAACAAGACTTTCTAACAAGGGACTAGAGTACAGCATCTCCAAAATGTATCTGACCATGAAAGCCTTTCTTCTAGACAGGATGGTTATTGAAAGCAGGCTCTATGCAGTATTAATTGTCAAAAAGTTAGTTTTTCTTTTTGAGGCCACAAATTATACAAATAGATATTATAAATAATAATATACACTTATCCCTTATTAACATAATCAAAATATTTTTATAGTGGTAAAAATGAAGAGGTAGGAAAACATTAATATTTCCTCTTGTCATTCTCAAAGGGTTGATCTCTCAGGAAAGGTAGCTCAGCTTGTCCCGAAACACCTGCAATGATAATGGGCCTTCTAAAAGAATCTAAATAACTTCTAACAAGTTATCCAAATCTTCTACATTATTGATAGTAGTGAGTGACACACAGGCTTTCCATTCAGGTTCGTATTTGTTGCCTTCGGAGCTTGTAAATGGAACTTCCAGAGCAACGTGCCCACAACATCAGATTTGATCTATGGGTGTGACTCTGAGAAAATGTGCACCTGACTTATCAGCCAGTCATTTTCTTTTTTATCCCTTTTTTTTTTTTTAATATTTTATTTATCGATTTGACAGAGAGAGATCACAAGTAGGCAGAAAGACAGGCAGAGAGAGGAGGAAGCAGGCTCCCTGCTGAGCAGAGAGCCCGAGGCGGGGCTCGATCCCAGGACCCGAGCCAAAGGCAGAGGCGTTAACCCACTGAGCCACCAGACGCCCCTCCCTTCCTTTCTCTCTCTTGGTCCTTCCCTTCCTTTCTACCTCCTTTCCTTTTTCTCACACTCCCCCCTTCAAATGCATTGATAGAAAACACTGACATTTTGTCTTCTTTAGGCATTCTTATCTTTAAGTGGTGGTGTTGTCAGGGAGAAAATATCCCAGTTACTAAGCTAATGCTTTTTAAAATATTTTTTATCTGAGTGTAGTTGACAGCGTTACATTAGTTTCAGGCGTACAACACAGTGACGCAGCTTCTCTGCACGTCACACTCTGCTCACAAGTGTAGCCGCCATCTGTCACCAGGCCTGCTGCGGCAATTTCATTGACGATCTTCCCTCTGCCTTGTCTTTTATTCTGTAACTGGAAGCCTGGATCTCCCACTGCCCTTCACCCGTTTTGCCCATCCCCCTACCTCCTTCCCTCGGAACAAACCATCAGTTTGCTCTCTGTACTTGTAGGTTTGATTCTGCTTTTTGTTTTCAACGGATGCTTTAAAGCCAAAGTGCAGGAGTATTTCTTTCAACTGCACTTTAAAATAAAATTAAGAATGAGGACTCAAAGCAAACAAAATGCTAATACCCTCTCTTCAGTATTCATGTTAATGAAGTTGAGTATTAAGTTAATAAAGAAGAATGCTGATGTGTTAAGAAAGTGTTTCTTCATCTAACCATACACCAATTCACGAACCATTTTGAGTCTATTACTCTTAAATATAATTTCCCATTAACCGAAGTTTCAATATATTCTTTTTCCATACCCTACAGAGGTTATCAACTTATCAGGTGAATTTTTTTAAGATTTATTTATTTGAGAAATACAGAGTGCCCCTGCACACAAGCATGCAGGAGCAGGGGGAGGGGCATCAGGAGAGGAAACAAGCAGACTCCCTGCTGAGCAGATGAGCCCTACCTGGGACTCCATCCCTGATCCTAAAATCATGACCTGAGCCAAAAGCAAGAGTTGGATGCTTAACTGACTGAGCCACCCAAGTGGCCCTCAAGTGAATTTTTATTCTATAGAATATGTTCTGTTCTCTTGCTCAGAAATATTAGCTAGAAAGCTGAATTTTTCTGAGATTCCTCATCCAAACACTGGAGGTCAGCAAAAATTTAGGAAAATGATTCAGCTCTTGCAAGTGCACACATTTAACACTGATGTGCTGTAACATAATCAGTCTGAATAAGCTTAATCCTGTGGAACTTAAGGTAGGTAAAAACTGAGACTAAAAATGGTGTTTTCTCTCTCTAGTTCTAAAATTGTACACTGCACTACATTCATAATGAAGAAACAAATAGCATTTTACCCTTTTGATAAGGGAGATAAACAAGAGTTTGATTACTATCAATAAAATTTTAAATATATATTCTTTATATAAGTGAGAACTGTTAAAATACACAACAGCAAAAGAGAAAATAGATATAATTAATAAATGTTTGATCCTTTAAGGAAATATCCCCCAAAGGGCTCTATTATTTTAGCAAACTTCTTTGTTAGAGGTTTTAAGCAATTCGGTTTTCCAAATACTCATTTTTGTGTTCTTTTAGACATCAGAGTATCTACTGAATAAAGTAGTTAGGTTTTAAGTCATCTTCCCCCTCCCCGACCCCATCATTTACTCCCTACTTGGCTCCCAAAATTCTATTTGAGGTCCTGGAAGATTTATCCAGTTAGAGCTGAAAACATTCAGACTTAAATGCCAGTTTGACCCAAGCACAATCTCTTCCTGCCTCTTCAGTTTGTGTTCCGCTACTCCCTGACTTGCAAATGTGGTTATTTTGCATAAAGTCATTTATTACACTACTAGATACATCCCAGATATTCTTGAAGTACCTATTAGGTGAACTGTTTTGCAGGATCCTCTATCCTGTGTGAGGTTTTTTTTCTAGTTACATATTTAGTGATCATGATCTCTCTCTTTCTATACCCATTTCACATTCTCTTCATACAAAGTTTGCTCTCCAAAGCAAAAAATCCTGATAAAAGACCTTCATAGCCCTTCCATAATCTAGGCAAAAAGGACCACACACATGTATTATCACAGGTTTACAAAACCACCATCTATTAGGGTCTCTTAAAGCCAACTCTACAAATTGCATGCTAGATCGAGCATGGCAAATGAGTTTCATTTCTTGTGCCATTGCTAGTAAACTGGTGGTGGGCCCTTAAAGGAAAGAGTGATGCGATTGATTAGCAATGTCTGTAATGAATCTAGGAAGACAAAAAGGGATAGATGATCTATTTCTCCCCCCACACCCCCATTCCTGAGTTTATGCTAATCTTTCTTGATTATACCCATTCCCACACCATCTCCTATAAAAAAGGAGACCAAATGAATGCAGATTTTCTTACTGACTTTACATCCTGATGGAGCTGCAAGGGCAATAATGCCAACCCCCTTGGAGGTTCACCAGACGCTCACTGAAGATAAATCTACAGGGCTGAGTATAACATATGGCTTACACTTGACACTCAATCAATGCTTCTGCAGCTTACGGACACCACTCTCCACTGTAAGTTCAACCGAAGCAGGAAAGTTGATTTGGGCACTGTCTGGGAAGAGAGGAAGCCAGAGCTTTATAAGGAAGTAGTCGGTCATTTAAATGTCATAGAAATTGTTATTGATCCCCTTGCTAGTTGCAGAAGTGGTAACCTACTCCATATACAATGGAAAATGGAACTCAAATCAGAAACACTGAATTTTCTACTTCCTGCTTTTTGTACCCGCTTCCTAGGGGCACAGGCATGGCAGGTGTGTAGACTGAACATACCATTATTGTTCAGAGAAGTTTTACCTGTATCCTTTATTAAAATGTGGTAGCCTTTTTACTTGTTTGTTTGTTTGTTTGTTTCAGGGAGGGGCTGAGGTGCTTAGGAGTGGGCCCCTGCTCAATATTGGGGAAAAAGACTCTGTAATTCAGTGCTCAATAACTTGTACTCTCTGTCACAGCACTCATGAGCTCTGTGACCTTGAAAAATAGGGGCGCCTGGCTGGCTCAGTCAGGGGAGCATTCAACCTGATCTCTGGGCTGTGACTAGGAGCTCCACATTGGGTGTACAGATTACTTAAAAATAAAATCTTAAAAAAAAAAAAAGAAGAAGAAGAAGTATTCTAATTTTTACAGAAAGCAAAAAAAATTTCACCCAAAACACTGTGTACACTGCGTGGTACCTGGTAAATGCTTAATAAATGCTACTTATTGATATTGTTGATAGGGAAATGGAAAGGGTGAGGAGAAAAAGAAAGAGGGAAGATCTGCTTGGCTTCTTTCAGAAGGTGTCTAGAATCCTGGTTGTCTTAGATAGCAGGGTTTGTGGATTTAAGGCTCAACAGGTGCTGCTATTCTCGGAGGCGTGATGGGGACCCGTTGTTGCAGAGCAGGGAGGGGTGTGCAAAGGAAAAGCTCTCAACAGGGAGCCTTCATTTGAATTATAGGAAAGCTCTGATCATTATTATGGATGGAAGGGGGAAATGAGATGTTAGCATTTGCCCAAGGTTTAAAATGCCACCACAATTAACACATTAGCTCACGGATTATAGAGCCGATACTGGCTCTGTAACATAAATGATTCCCTCAGATTTCTAGAAATAAACAAGAGCTCCACAAACCACCACACAGTAGTGCAGGGGATGACTTGGGAAAAACTGAAAAATTCCTGAAATAGGAATTTCTGATAAATACAGCTTTTTTTAAATAAAGATTTTATTTATTTTTTTTTTTGACAGACAGAGATCACAGGTAGGCAGAGAGGCAGGCAGAGAGAGAGAGGAAGCAGGCTCCCCGCTGAGCAGAGAGCCCAATGCGGGGCTCGATCCCAGGACCCTGGGATCATGACTTGAGCCTAAGGCAGAGGCTTTAACACACTGAGCCACCCAGGCGCCCCAAATACAGCTTTTCTAAAGCTACAGTTCTCAGGCCTCTTTCTCTACAAGCGCTGTTTGTGCAAATCAGTAAAACAGCAGATGCAACCCTCTAACTGTCTTGTATAGATCTCATCTTAGAAACACACAGTGGGATTGTGGGGGTGCCTGGCTGGCTCAATTGGAGAAAAAGCTGACTCTGGATCTTGGGGTCGTGAGTGCGAGTCCCACATTGAGTGTAGCGAAAGACAGACAGACGCAGGGGGGAAAAAGTCAGTGCAAAAACATATTCTAGGTCTTAAGAGAATAAACTAACCCTTAAAAACATCAAGGGAAGGGGTGCCTGGGTGGCTCAGTGGGTTAAAGCCTCTGCTTTCGGCTCCGGTCATGATCCCAAGCCCCATCCCAAGCCCGGGAATCTCTGCTCAGCAGGGAGCCTGCTTCCCTCTCTCCCTCTCTCTCTGCCTACTTGTGATCTCTGTCTGTCAAATAAATAAATTTAAAAAAAAATCAAGGGAAAATCAATGAAAAATACAAATAACTGAATTTTTTGAAATACATTTTTAAATCTTTCTTCTGTTCAGACTCACCTTTGGCAAAGGCTAAAAGACCTGCTTTGGGGTTAAAAGTTGAACAGTCCTAAGCCAAAAAGAGATCCCTGGACTTTCTCTGACAACCTAGGATTCACAGACGCTTCATAAAATGGGTATTTTTAGCACCACGCCTTCAAGTTCAGGTGACCATACAGCATGTAAGAAACTAAAGGAGTCTGCAAACGAGATCTCCAAAATTATGGGTGTCCAGGTAAAACCCTTATCTAGCATATAGCTTCCTCCTTAAGAGGAAAATACATTTTGTTTCTTTGGGGGAGAAGAGATTTTTTTTTAAGTGTTCAATTTGGGACACAAAACAAAAGATGAGATGCAAGCCAGGAAAAGGAAGACAAAACTAAATAATTCTTTTTATAGTTTGCTTGGCTGCAAACAATCATCTAGTCCATAGGTAGAATACTCAGGTAAGAACTAACCGCTAACAAAGTTTAAATTAGGAGCAGCTGGCTGGCTCAGTCTGTAGGGCATGCAACTCTTGATTTTGGGGTTTTGAATTCAAGCCCCACATAGGGTACAAAAATTACTTAAAAAATAAAATCATTTTTTTTAAAAAGTCAAAATTAAACACAGTTTAGAGTGACTTGCACTTTAGACAATGCACTGCCAGTGTTCTTTTAAAAACACTGCAGCACTAGTGTAATAAGATTGAGATGAAGTCAAATCATTAACACAGGAAGACAATTTTGAGAAGTATCTCAGCTACTAAAATTTCTTTTTTTTTTTTTTAAGATTTTATTTATTTATTTGAGAGAGAGACAGTGAGAGAGAACATGAGCAAGGAGAAGGTCAGAGAGAGAAGCAGACTCCCCGTGGAACTGGGAGCCCGATGCGGGACTCGATCCCGGGACTCCGGGATCATGACCTGAGCAGAAGGCAGTCGTCCAACCAACTGAGCCACCCAGGCGTCCCTCAGCTACTAAAATTTCAACATTTTTTAAAAATTTCTTAACAATTGACACCTTATACTAATTCGCAATTGAGAGAAAAAAAAAATCCATAGTTGATGCTCAGCCCTCACATTAGATGACCTCAAAATGTACTTGCTGTTCTTCTATTAGAGTCCATGAATGAATCTTTCTGCAAAAATGCTTTAGGTAAATTGTATAGCTCTTTATCATATATAATCTATTATAGGAAAATAGACACTCAAAATAACTTGACATCAGAAAATCGTATTTAAAATTGCTTTCCTATGTGAACAATCTAATCTCATTTCTTGTTAAACCAAACACTGTGGCTCTTAAAAATAAAATAAAATAAAGTTTTCCAATAAAATTAGCTGCCCATCTAATTTCTTTGCTTTCAAGGAGGTGACCTGCCTCAGACTTTCATATCTTCAGACCTTCTTAAACTACAGCAGAGTTTCAACTCAGCACTTTAGCATGCTTTGTGATCTACACCTATTAAGTAGGAGGTCAAGAAGTAGGCCAGGCCAGAGACTAATTTTTGGCTTGAATTCCAACAGATGGCAATCTTACTTCATTTCGCCCTCTGCTCCCCAATTAAGAGCTCTGAACTTCTTTTGCAGGGGTTCAGTAAGCAGAATACACATCCACGTGTTCTCTCAAGTCACAGGTTCCTCCTTCCGACTGGCCTAGAATGATGCCTCAGAGAGACTGGTGAGAATGTGACAAGAAACTCAAGTATAATCAGAATGTCCGCCTTCCAACAGAAGAGACTCCTGAACTAGTAAGGCTTTCCCTCTCCACCTAGATCTTCAAAATGGGCAACAATAAGTAATCAATCCTTTCTTTGCCCATTGGCCTATCCACAATGGGAGTGCTGTAGAAATACTTGAGAGCAAAGAAGGGGAAAATAAAAAGGGTAGAAAACCAACACTTTGAGGAGTAAAACCTCTGGGGAAGGAAGCAATCTAAAGGAGTCAGTTGGAGGCAACTGGCCTCCACTGCAGTAAATTTATCTCCACAAGAAGATGCCGGGGACTTTAGCACAGTACTGTCATGGGCGAACTCCAGGCACTAGACTCAGCCTGAAATTCATGATCAGAAAGTGGTAATAATTGGGGACCACACATTTGAAATATACCACTAAAAAAGGAGGGCGAGGGGCGCCTGGGTGGCTCAGTGGGTTAAGCCGCTGCCTCCGGCTCAGGTCATGATCTCAGGGTCCTGGGATCGAGTCCCGTATCAGGCTCTCTGCTCAGCAGGGAGCCTGCTTCCTCCTCTCTCTCTGCCTGCCTCTCTGCCTACTTGTGATCTCTCTCTGTCAAATAAATAAATAAAATCTTTAAAAAAATAATAATAAAAAATAAAATAAAAAATAAAAAAGGAGGGCGGTCCTTGGAGGGCCACAACCACAACTGTGGACCTCTCCTCATGCCCAAGCTCAGGTTAATGCCACACTTGTCATCCACTGGACCAAATCAGGGAACACATGGAAGACAACTGTATCCAAAAGCACTGTGTTATTTGCACCATAAAGATGCCTTTTTCACTGTTTTTAGTATCCACATGGCCTGTCAGGGAAGATGGACAGCAAACACAATTTGCACAGATGTGCTACATGAATGTAGGTGCTTTAAGATCTGGCCAGATTAGGTTTAAGAAGAGATCCAGGCCAGATCTGATTAATCCCACTGGAATTAGCAGGAATTACCCATTCCAGGAATGGGATTCTTCGCAGGAATTACCTCTTCCTTACCCACCCCTTTGTTTCCAGGAGGATTCACATTAGTCAAAGGAAATGTGGTTGGTAGCCTCCAAGCAGCCTTAGCTTTTTTTTTTTTTTTTTTTAAGATTTATTTATTCATTTGACAGAGATCACAAATAGGCGGAGAGAGAGAAGGAAACAGACTCCCCACTGAGTGGAGAGCCCGCTGCGGGGCTCCATCCCAGGACCCTGAGACCATGACCCGAGCAGAAGACAGAGGCCTTAATCCACTGAGCCACCCAGGTGCCCCCAGCCTTAGCTTTTAAAGAGGTTCCTACCTTGGAGATGTTTACTCAAAAGAGTAGGCAAATATTTAGCTAAAACAGACTGATCTTACACTAGTTTAAACTTCCAAAAAGGATTTAACAACAATTCTCAAGAATTGAACCCCGGTCTTCCAGTGCAGAGAAATAAGGATTGAGGTAAAAACTGCAAGGGAGAATAGAAAATAATTTTTAGAACAAAAATGGTCTACATGTCATGAAAATTCTTCATTTCCTTTTGCAGTATAGATTCCTGGAAGAATGTGAGGGCAACTGAACCACTGTGTTCCAGTTTTCCAAATTAAGAAAATAAAATAGTTGTTTCCCTAATCTTCAAATTCGACTTCTGAAGGCTAAACTTAAGCTTTAAGAATCATACAGCAAAAGAGGATACAGTTAAAATTCATTAATTTCTTTTCATCTGGTGTCCTGGTTTCTCATTTATTTCCATCTTGCTAGAACTACTGTGAAAAGAAAATTTAAAAGACCGGTATAAAAAAGATGGTTCCATTGATAACAAGCCCAGCTTATCAATGACATGTTAAAACTTGTAACCTCACTAATCATTTCAGCAGTGTGCCTCTATTATTATATTTAATACACTCTTCACCCTTAAAAATTTAACAAGTATCAGGATGCCTGGGTGGTTCAGCCAGTTAAACACCTGCCTTCAGCTCAGGTCATGATCCCACAGGATCCTCCATCCTGGGATGGAGTCCTGCATCTAGCTCCTTGCTCAGCAGGGAGTTTGCCTCTCCCTCTGCCAGCTGCTCCCCCTGCTTGTGCTCTCTCTCCCTCTGACAAGTAAATATGTAAATAAATAAATAAATAAATAAGATTTTAAAAAAATTAACAAGTACCAATCCTGTTTTCCATTTGAGGAACATCAAATGGAAAGAAAAATGGAAAAAATATTTTTATTAGCATGAGTATAAGTAGAACTTCCCACCTCTCCTTCCTATATTTACTGATAGCCACCTGACAGGGTGATAATGATGCAACAGATTAGGGAAGAATGGGGGTAGAATGTGCGGGTTCCTTTTTCTAGTGTTATCTTGTTTTCAAGGCTGACACAACCTTAGAGTTTACTACTCACAGAAAACATAGACAAACATAAATGGCTATTATGCTGATTAAGAGAAGACTGAGCAACTGACCAACTGCGGGCAATTATTTTTATAGATTCCTTCCAAATCTCCGATATTCATGAGGAAATAGCATAAACAATAGAACAATGTTATATTAATATATCCATGTAGTATCTTTAAGAGTAATTCCAGGTATTTCATGTCCTGTGCTGAGGTGAAGTCTGGAATGCCCTTTCTGGTTCTCCCATTGCTCTTTTTTTTTTTTTTTTTCCACAGTGCCATTTGACAGTAAAAGGAGAACCAGGTCAATTCTTAGGGGGTCTGTTTGTTTATGACATAACAGTTAAGGAATGAATACTTGCTTATCACATAAAAGAATCGAGTTAGTTGCTTAATCTATGAGGAAATGTAGTATGTTAAAATGCATGTATCCGGTACTTAGAAACAGATTTTTCTAGGAATTTAAAAGGCCCACAGAATCTCTTAATTTTGTTCAAAAACAAAACAAAACCGGCGAAGCAGTTATAATTACACCATGGAGTTTTGCAATCGTTTCTTTTCTGTTTTCAGTCCTGATTTTAGGAACCAGAGTACAAAGAAGTGAACAATGAGTTTGTTACAAAAACACTGTTCCCACCACCAAATAAGTAAATCTGTTATTTAAAGAAAAAAGGTAGAGCTATTGGGCGGTTCCAAGAGTTAATCATGGAGACAATGACTGTTGAATTCCTTCCCTGGAAAAACTTTCAAATCCCCATCGCACCCATCTGCCAGCGGTTCAAAGGCTTCGTGGTGAAAGTACCCAACGTGAATACAACACGGCCAAGGCTCGAAGCTCAGAAGGCCGTTCTTACTGGGAGTAGTTCCCGGGAGGAGGAGAAAGATCTCCGCGGTTACACAGCCCTCCCACCCTAACTGTCCCACGTGGTACCTGCGGGTCACCCGTCTCCACAGCCGCAGGGCTCCGCCACCAGTTTCGGGAGAGGCGGCGGTCCCGTCTCTCGGGCGCTATTTTTTTTTTTTTTTAAACCCGGGGATGCCCGACAGAGCGATGCGCACAGCCTGGGCACTGCCAACCAACTACTTTCCTGGACCGACTGTAATTACTTTTGGAGGACAGATTCTCCGTTATTTCCCCCGCCCAAGCGTGGCACGCGACAGCCCATCCACGCCCTCGGTCGCGTGCGCGCTCTTTCCCGACTTGGAACCCCGGGCCACGCGCGCGCACGCACCGCTCCTCTCCACCGTACCCCCCCGGGACCGCGCGCGCGCGCACACACACCGATGGGCCGCTCTAAGGTGGCGTTCTAAAGCTGTCGACCTCCCTTCCCAGCACCCAGGTGTGGAGGTCCACGTGCAGAGGTGCGAGAAATAGCTGACTCGGAGCGGGAGGCAGTGGGGGAGAAAAGATGCTGGCTTCAGAGTTAGTCCCCTCTGCAAGCCGAGTCTGGAGTAGTTCAGAGGGTTCTGGGAGAGCACCAGGGACTCCCGGGGCCCCCGCCCGCGGCAGCACTCTGCACACTAGCCTGAGACCCGCGGCCCCGTCTTCCCGACCCCGGCCCGGACGAGGCGGGGCAAGCTGCGGGCAGCCGCGGGGAGCCGGCCCTCGCGCGCGGCTCGGAGCCCCGCCTCCCAGCCCCGCGCGCTGCCCCGCGGCGCTGGGGACGGAGAACACGCCCCGCCCTCTCCCCGGCCGGCCAATGGGCGCCCGGGCCGCGCTCTGCGTGTCCCCGCCTCCGCCAGGGAAACTTGGAGCAGAAGAAAAGTTTGTACAGAGGCTGGAAGGGCGAGAGCGGAGCTCGCAACCAGGCAGCCAAGAGGAAGAAGATGAAAGATCCCAGGTCAGAGCCTCAGGCCAAGTGGACGTCAAGCCGCCCCCGGGGCGTCGGAAGCAGCTTCAGTGGCAGCCGCCAGCCCCGATAGCCGCCCGTGCTGCCCAGGGTTGAGGAGGAGGGTGGTCCGAATCCGGGACCGAGGCTCCGTGCCACCTGCGCGCGCGGCCCCACCTGCGCCCTGTCAGCCGGGGGACCGGACCGGCGGGCTCCTCGAAGTTTGGTCCCGTCTTTGAAGGTACGGAAGAAAGAAGAAGAAAGGAAGAAAGAAATCCAAGATCAGATTGCGTTGACCCATCCCGCGACCCTTCTGGTTCTCCCAAGTTTTTGAAAGCTTGCCATTCTGACCCCAGTTCCGGAAAATTGGCAGCCACCGGGACCCGGCTCTTCTCAAAGACAAAGGCTTGGCAAGCTCCACACTGAGCAGGCGAGACTGAGGGCAGGTTAGAGGCGTGTCGTGGATTTCTGAGCCTTGACCCTGGGGTCCTAGCTGCTGCCACCGCCGCGGCTACCACAGGTGAGACGGACTAGGGGTTGGGGGCACTAGGCCGGGAGCGGTGGGCGGGCGCTCCTCCAGCCGGGCCCGGGAGGAGCTAGCGCGCTTTCCAAATTGCCTTCCGTAACTTGTTTTCAGTGAGGATTTTATTGACTCAGAATCTGTCGGGAATAAGCGCGAACCACTCACTTATCCCTAGAGATAGGTCTTGTTCATCTTGGCGGTGGAGAGAGTTGGGCTGGGGGAGGAGGAGAGATTGGCAGTATCAACCGACAAATATTATGGCAGTAGAGTGGTGCTTCTGGCAGGACGTGTCCGGAGCCTTGAGATTTCGGTGGCCGAAGTTGGTAAGTGGCTACAGTCCACCGTGCAGGGTCCAGTCGTTCGTCCTGTCTCATCAGCACAGTGTTTCCTGGGCCTGGGTCTGACACCCGGCAAGGGGTAATTTCTGCTCACCGCGCCTTTGTCTCTCCTGCCATCCCCAGACCCAGCCTCGAACTCCAAGGCTGCGTACCGACGGCCAGCATCATGTCCACGCCTGGGGTCAATGCGTCCGCCTCCTCGACCCCCGACCGTCCGAACAGCCCGGTGACCATCCCGGCGGTGATGTTCATCTTCGGAGTGGTGGGCAACCTGGTGGCGATCGTGGTGCTGTGCAAGTCGCGCAAGGAGCAGAAGGAGACGACCTTCTATACGCTGGTATGCGGGCTGGCCGTCACCGACCTGCTGGGCACGTTGCTGGTGAGTCCGGTGACCATCGCCACGTACATGAAGGGCCAGTGGCCCGGAGGCGAAGCGCTCTGCGAGTACAGCACCTTCATCCTGCTCTTCTTCAGCCTGTCCGGCCTCAGCATCATCTGTGCCATGAGTATCGAGCGCTACCTGGCCATCAACCACGCCTACTTCTACAGCCACTACGTGGACAAGCGGCTGGCCGGCCTCACGCTCGTCGCGGTCTATGCGTCCAACGTGCTCTTCTGCGCGCTGCCCAACATGGGCCTGGGCAGCTCGCGGCTGCAGTACCCGGACACCTGGTGCTTCATTGACTGGACCACCAACGTGACGGCGCACGCCGCCTTCTCCTACATGTACGCCGGCTTCAGCTCCTTCCTCATCCTCGCCACCGTGCTCTGCAACGTGCTGGTGTGCGGTGCGCTGCTCCGCATGCACCGCCAGTTCATGCGCCGCACGTCGCTGGGCACCGAGCAGCACCACGCGGCGGGCCCGCTCGCGGTGCCCTGGGCCCCCTGCCGGAGCAGCGCGGCCGCCGCCTCCCCCGCCCTGCCGCGCCTCAGCGACTTTCGCCGCCGCCGGAGTTTCCGCGGCATAGCGGGCGCCGAGATCCAGATGGTCATCTTACTCATCGCCACCTCCTTGGTGGTGCTCATCTGCTCCATCCCGCTCGTGGTGAGTGGCTGGGAATGGGGCCCTCAGGGGTCCTTGCCCCGCATCCACCTCCCTCCTCTGTCTGCCGCTTCCCTCCTCTGTCTGCCGCTTCCTCTTTTCCCTCTTTGTGCCTTGACAGTGCCTCCAGGTCGGGCCTGGAGTTTCGGCGCTGGACTTCTCACAGCGCAGGCCCAACCTCCTCTTTGACCGCATCCCCAGTGAGATGTAGCAGGTGCTTTTCTCCTAGGCCCCCCAGTTTCTTTCTCCGAAAGCCTGGTTTCCTCTCTCTCCCGGGACAGCCCCTACCCTTCGCTGCCTGACATTGGCCTTGAGCCTTCCGGGAACACCTGACACTGTCAGATGCGGAGGGGAAACCGCTGTAGTGTGAATTAGGTCCTCCACTGTGAACCACAGAAGCCCGAAACCTCGGGGTGGTGATCTCTTTGTTATACACCATTCCTTAGGGCAATGGGGTTTTGGTGCTGTGATTTATGCATTAAGTTTTTTCTTTTGGTTTGTTTGTTTGTTTTGGTAGATTATGTAGAAGTTTAGAGCTAGAGAGACTGGATGTGTTTTGGTCTAGTCCGACGCCCTCACATGATACAGGGCGTGACTTGCTTAAAATAATCTAGCAGAACTATCGTCAGGCTGGACTTCCTGCCTTTACCATGCTATGCATTGCACGTGTGGGTCCCAGTTCCTACTAGGGCATGTCCCAGAGTCAGGTTCTTTCATTCTTTCTTGGGACCAGGAAAGCCAGGATTCTCAAGCCTGTGAAGGGCAGGCTGATGTAAAGGGGTTATTGAATTTGCCTTCTCAATAACTGTGAGAAGTACAGTGCCATCCTAAAGAAAGGAAGCTTTAGAGGTGGTGATCTAGTTATTGCCAAGCCAAAACCCTGCAGCTTGTGATGAACCTCAGACCCACCTGACTCCAAACCCTGTTCACATAATATTACATCATGTCTCACTCCTAGAACATTTCTAAGTTTGGCCTTCGTACAGTGTGTGCATTTGAGTTTTGGCACAGTTCACTTTTGGGACACCGCCTTCTTTAAAATTGCCTTTGGGTTAGCTTTCAAAATGTTATTAACAGAAAGGTTGAAAATGCACCTAAGTTCTCTTCTCAGCCTGTCCTTAAACCAGAGTGCACCAGCAACCGATAGGCTCATGTGCATAACACCTTCCTAGAGTTTCTCTTGAAAGCAACAAGTTCTGGGTTTTTCCATCTCTCAAACACTCCATTTCTAAAAATTCTAAACTACCAACTCAAAAAGAGAGAACTTTTCTTTCTTCGGCTGATTGGGAACAAGAGAAAATAAATTTAATGAGCTATTCTTCCTTTCTTTCTCTTAATACAGTCCAGGGATCTTTCATATCAAAATATTATATCTCTGATAAAAGTGAGTGTAAACAAAAGGAACTTAGATGTGGCTGAGAGCCAGCACACAGTAGCTTCTTGACAATTTGTAAAAAACAGAAATATATATGATGGGCCAGAAGGGCTTTTAAACCGTTCCAGGGTGCAGTATAATTTACCAAGTTAAGTCACACTTGAGCCACATAAATATATTTTACTGTCTGTAATGGCAACTCAGAATACAGTGAGATTTTGGAAGAAACAACCCTGTTCCCGCTAAGGCTCCTTTCTCTGGCTGCTGCCTAATGTTTTACAGTACAATAAATGACAAAGTGAGGGGCTGTTATATACAGAAGAATATCCACTTTAACTGAGAAAACAGAGCTAGTTTAGCAACATGCACATACTTGTAAAATCTGAAGGTAAGCATATGAAGCTGTTGATGACTGCACAGGGACAGGTGAATTGTTTTCTTAAAACATCCAAAGAGGCATAAAAAACTTCATTCATTTTATGGGCTGAAGTGGACCTGCCCCTTTGGTACAGGGGCCATTTATCACAAAGCCTTTGATGTTATTTGAGAAGCTAGAGGCAAGAAACTATAGGAGGTATACTTGTAGTCTGCAAATTAGCCACATTTTAACCAACACATACTATCCACTATTATATAAAGTCAGTAGTTCAGGAGATACTACGTAGTTTTACTCTGTAAATTGAAACTGGCTCAGCTAAGAAGTAGTCATACAGTGAAGTACTTACAAGTCTTTGTAAGTAATAAGGAATCAAGGAACCGTAACTTTGGGGTTTAGCCTTTAGTTCTGGCTACAAAAGTCTAATTTCAGAATCAGTTTAGTTGTAAATTAATGATAAGCAAGGAAGTCATTATCCCACCCACAGTTCTCCTGTTACTGAAAGAGTTAAAAGGGGAATTTACCCATAACTATAGTCTTCCTTGGCTTACTTTTACAGCTTTCTTGTATTTTCATGTTTCTCATATTCAGATCGCAACTGAAGTTTAAAGTTTCTGAACTCTGACTTGTAAAGCCATCGGACCTATCTTCAGTTCCAAGGAAAGTAATAAAGCACCCTTTTTACCTTTATCAAAGCAAGTTGGTTGCTAATCCTATTTGAGGAATATCAAACCCTTCAAAAACAGTTAAAACGCTTTGGAAAGGCTAAGAGAGCAAACAGATCTTACTTGAAGTTTCAGAAAGCTTGACACAGTGTTTGAGGTTTAATAAGCAGCCAAATTTTGTCTTTTGGACACAAGGGGGAAAAAAATTACAGTGGCTCTTAGAGGGCACCTGATACTGAGTTACATAGGAAAAAGTAAATTTTAATTTGTTATCCAAAACACATGTCTTTTAAACAGAGCTTGGAATGGAAATTTGAGAAAGATTGGGAGCTTAATCGTAGATAAAAGAAACTGTGCTAAACTTGAGAAATTTTCTAAAATGAGTCATAATCAATGAACAGAGAAGGTGTTATAAGTACATTCAACAAGGAACGTTACATGACAAGATTTGGTGGGAAGGTGGTTCTTGTCATTTTGCCTATTCTTCCATTTAAAACCAGTCTCTGTTTTTTTTAAACAAAAAAAAGGTGAAGAAATGAGTCTACACTTAAGATAAATAAAAGGGACTGACTTCTTCTGAAATATGCAAACAAGACAACAGCCTCCTATGGTCCCAATGTTAAATACTGTAGCTAGATCAACTTCTGGTGCCCAATTCTGTAGTCACTAATGTTGAGCTAACAATTAAAATCAAATCTTTTGCCTCAGCACTAAACAGTTAATGCCGTAGGATTTGAAAAGCATATTCCCCCTTGCATAGGCAGGCCGATGCCGTATTTACCACTTACTTCCTTCTCTTATTTTCTTTCTTCTTACTCTAAGTGACAAGGATTCATCTCTTTTAGGGGTAGAATGGCCAGTTTGGTTCGCCTTCTGCTTTGGACAAGGAAAACATTGATCTTTAGGAAAATAGCTTCTTGTGAGTGTTAATTTGGTTGTTTCCTATACGCCCGATGTCTCTATAAAGCCTTCACCAGCATTCGATCAAGAAAGATTTATTAGAGCAGAGGAAACGGTGGGAATAGATAGACTTTACTGAAAGCAAACCAGAGTCCCCGGACAGCTGATGGGATTTGGGAGGAAGTACAAATCACAGTTAAAGGAGTAAGAGGAATGCCATGAATTCAAATACTCTTACAGTAGAACCTGAACCATTTGATTATTTTTCAAATAAATTTGGCTAAGTTAAAAACACAGCCATTCCTGAAAGCAGTCTTTTAGTCATAACCCTGGAATTGCGGACCAAGTTGGTGGTAGAACGCTGGACACTGCAGAGTAGCCCATGGAAAGAAGAGATTCCCACATCCAGCATCTCCTCCCAATAGTGCAGAAATCAAGTCTAGCCAGGATTTGCACTCTGCTCCTCAGTCTTCTCAAGGGCACTGAATAATTTCTATCCTTCTGCAACTTGCTGAGGAGCTGTTGGGGGCAGGGGGGTCCCAGTCTCCTGGATTTTTACCACACTTTGCTGACCTGTCAAAGCTCAGTTTTTATGAATATCTGCTAAGATTTTTCCCCCCAAGACACAAAGTGGTTCTTGTAATCGCCCATTAGAATACTGAAAGCTTGAATAGAAAAAAACAAAACAAACAAACAACAACAAAAAAAGTGACTTCAGAAATGTATTTTCAGTGTAGAGACTGACCTATAGAAATTAATTTGCCTACAATAAATGGCTCATTAGTGACCCAGAGGGAAGGGGAATGGAGCTTCCTTACACTGACACTCAGGTAAGAATTCTTTCCACTATCCTTTACTTAAATATTTTTTGTCACTTAAAAAAAAAAAAGTGGTAAGAATTTCTAGTAACAGCTGTGTCAATTTTGGATTCTTCACAGGGCAGTTAGATAACTGAGCACACACAGATAATTCCATTTATGTTCTTGGAACAGAACACACAGCACACACAAACCCTTCTCTAGGATCTTGTCATTTATTAGAAAGCATTTGTACTTTGACAGTCAATGACTAAATCAGTCTCATCAAAATTTCAACATTCTTCAATTAGACATTCCCTGCTAACAGGTTTTTCTTACATAGGAAGGACATGTTTTTGATACCGAATCCTTTAACTATACCCCAAAGTTACTTCTAAACTGTGGTTTTGAAAGTATTCCTGTATTCCACAGTAGCCAAACTTACATGCATGGGCTCCCAAGAAAGCAAGGACACCAGACATGTACGTTATGTGCCAGGCATTGTACGAAGCCCTGTCATCACCTGCACATTCATTATTAGAAGGAACGGGGCCAGGATTTGAACAGAGGTTAATCTGATTCAGAGCGTGTGCCTGTGCCTCTGCAACACACAGCTCTCCTGTCCTCACACCTTGTTTTGGGTTTATCGTGTTTTCTCCAAGTTATGTTCCAGTGCTCCTGAGTCCTAATTTCTGGTCATCTTCAAGCACTTCAGAATATTGTAGTGTCTGCCAATATTAAAGATAAAGCACACGCACAAATCTGCGGCTCCTAAAAGAGATTCACTTTTAAAATTGCAAGAAGTATACATGTTGTTTGTATCCAGTGAACTGTTTTAAGGTGTCTCTAACCCAACCCCCCCGCCAGCCCATGCAGAGGTTCTGTTTTATCCGGAGCACACTCTTCCAACACTGAAAACTGTTTATTTTGACAGGAATTCCAGACAAGCACTTTCACCTCCCCACATGACATTGAACTACTGCTATGGATATTCCCATCTTAATCTGAAGTTTCCCCTGCTTTGGGGAGAGTAGCCTTTAAAGTGAGACAGAGATTGCTAGACTTTTTCAAACCCTATGGAGAACATGGAGCTTTTGTTCATGTTTGTCTTTTTCTCCACCTCAAGTCAATCTCCAATGAGAACATGCTACAAAGGAAAACTGGTTCGTCTTGATTTTTTTTTTTTTTTAATGGTTTGAACACATTTTAAGAATGTTTTGATCTGAACCTGAAATGTTACTTTTCATGCTGGTCTTTATTGCTATCCTGTGGGCTCTCCTTTCCTAAAATGAAATTAAATAACCAGGCTCAGTGGCTTATATTATATTGTAAGCTTGCACAACCGCCGCAACCCTCCCCCTCCACCCCCCACCCCCCTTCCACCTCCCACCTCCCACTCCCAACCCCCCACCCCCCACCCGGCCATGGAACTAAAGTAGGGCTTCCTTCGTTCCCTTAGACACTAGTCAAATAAAATACAGCTTTGGATGAAGGGAAACACAGATTGCTGTGATGTTTCTCATCACCTTGGATTACAAAATCCCAATTATTAATTTTTTACAACTCTCTGGCTTTTCTAAAACATCGTAGAAATTCTAAAATAAAATGCTAACCCCTAATACATTCCTGTAAATAGCTACAAATTTCATTCCTTTTATATCCATTTCAACCTTTCAAAATTTTTTCTCCTTGCCATACTCACCCTGTTTCCTTTGAGGTAGTGGTGGGAGAGGCAACCAGCAACAAAAGATTTCAATGCTAGAAATCTCAGAAATGTAAAGTTCAGAGTTAACCAAGATTCTATTCTGGAAAAGGGTCTTAGAGATGGCTGTGAAAACTTTTATTTAGAGAGAACCTGTAGTGCAAAAACTCCCAGGTGGAGCAACAGCGCCACCTAGAGGCTGCAAGTCTCAAGTTCTCACAGACCCGTCTTGCGGTTTTTTCCTAAAGGCTGTGCACTGGGAAGGTCTGATACTAACAAATTTAAGTCCATTATTTCTTTGACCCTTAGGAACATAGTAGGTGATATGAGTAATATATAAACCTCATGCTTTTTGTACCAATGATTCCATTGTCAGGAAATAATTCTTAAACAGAAAGTCAGCCAGCCTGTAGAACAGAAAAAGCAACATGGAATTCACTGGGAGACGCTGGGGCCCAGACCAGAATTAGCCATTGACTGGGTGGCTTGATAAGTTCCTCAGAACCTTCAGGTCTTGGTAACACTTCATCTGAGAAAAGGCATCTCTAAGTGCCCAAACGCAGCTCATTGCCTCAATAAAGTTTATGGTAAGAAGAAACAAAACAAAAATGCTTTGTTTCACTAGTTTATAAAGATAGACAATCAATCCTGCTTTGACTTGTATCGCTTGTGCAAGCAAGTTTCCGAAAGTCTATTAAGACATCATATACTTCTGTTTATTCTAGTTCACTTTTTATTTAGTTATCTTCCAAAGACCAAGGTATTAATTTTATGCTATTGAGAGCCATTTGGCCATTTTGTTTTATTCTATGAAATTTACAGGACCATAATCCCTTATCTAAAATATTTAGGGCCAGATGTGTTTTAGAATTCAGAATTTCTTGGCTTTTAGAAAACCAGTTAATTAATGTACTGTTTAATATGTAGTTGGGACAATACCTCTGAGGCAAAACACAGGAATACTTATACTCAGTAGAATAAATAAAGTATAAATACCCCCATGGTCTAGTTCAGTTCAGCTTTTACTGCCAAAATAAGTTTAGGTCAGGTTTTGCAATCAAAAAAAAAAAAAAAAAGAAAAGAAAAAGAAAAAAAGAAAGAAAAGAAAAAAAAAAGAGAAAGAATAACAATAAAATAACTGCAAATAAAAAACGAATTTCTTAGAAAAGGACTGTGGACCTATAACTGATCAAGTTCTGAATTCCCGCTAAAGAAGAAATTGACATATGGTTACACCTCACTGATCTAGCTTCATCTAGACAAGTTTCTCATGAGTTCAGTTTCGCAGATTAATGTCACTTGTTTCTTTCAGCATTTTGAACTTATTGTATCTACACTGTTATAAATCTTTCTAAAATATCCCTTCTCTTTCATTCATGGTGATTAATGCACCATGAACATTAATTATTATATGGTATGGTAAAGCAGCATTGTCCTCAACTCTCATTAGAGGTATTTGCCCCTAGTTAAATGGCTCCAGCTCTGCTTTCATGAGTTCTTTCTCCCTTTTTGTGGTTTTTAATGCATCCTTGACTGGGACTACCTTCTTCCTTCTCCCCAAGTTAAAATAATTACTAAAGGCAAGTAATAATTATTAAACAATTGCTCAAGACAGAGGTCAGTTATCTTAAAACTACTCTTTATGTGAAGTGAGATTTTTACATAAAAGATCCTAGTGGAATTAGAAGGACGATTTAGACAACAATACTCTAAGAGTAAATTTAAGAGTGTACATTCGGCAAGTGCTTTTTCCTCTAAGGAATAAAATGTAGTCATCCTTAAGTTTACATAAATCCATGCTCTTTTCAGAAGGAAATCATTTGACGTTCCCAGAAGCTGGCGTATTATTTCATTCTTCTATGACTTTACACATGGAATTACCTCTATTTGAAATGCTATGTCCTTCCTTCTAAATTTAGCAAACTCCCCCACATCCATCAAAAACCCCAGGCAAGCTCCCTCCTCTGGCAGGAGCCTCCAGAAGCCTCCTCTGACACCTTCCTGCCCCCAATCTGGATTAGTCGTGCTCCCCTATGTTCTTCTCCCATTTCATTTAATCACTCTGCAGTCACAGCTGGTTTTCCTTCCTGTCTTCTGCATTGTAGATTATTCTCTGCCTTCAAGAAGTTTGTGGTATTTAATGCAACTTTTTGTGGCCAGACTTACGCAACGCCTAACACACTATAGCTGCCTACTCTTAAATGATTAAATGCATGAAAGAATATATGAGTAAGTGATTATAGTAAGTGCAAAACTTGTGAACTGTCAAAAATAAGACTCCAAAATATTAAACAGGTTGTCAGGGTCTCCTTATGCTCCTGTCATTCATGCGTACCTGTCCTGTCGCGGGCTGCAGACGTGCATTTTGCCGTAAAGCAGTTCAAACTGTGGTAGAACCAGTTTTCTTCCTGACTGGTCTGTGCACAGCTGCTTTCAGCACTTGGCTATTTACTGCCTCAAATGCTAGACAGACACAAAGGAGGGACGGATTCTTTCTTTTTTTTTTTTTTTTTTTTTAGATTGTCTTTATTTGAGAGAGGTGAGAGAGGGAGCACAAGCAGGGGGAGCAGCAGGCAGAGGGAGAGGAAGAAGCAGGCTTCCTAATGTGGGGCTTGATCCCAGGACTGGGGGAGATCATGACCTGAGCTGAAGGCAGTCGCTTAACCGACTGAGTTTTACTGTCTGAGTAACCGACTGTGGCTCAGTAACCGACTGAGCCACCTAGGCACCCCAGAAGGGACTGATTCCGACAGGAGTTCCAGTTAAGATGCACAGAGTGGCAGTTGCTGAACAAAACTATAGTTTACAAGCAGCAGGGAGCCACTGAAGGTTTTGCAATTGAGCAACACAGTTAGATCTGCTTTCTAGACAGAATCCTCTGGTGGCAGTTTGGAGGATGAATTGGCGAGGAGAGGGATTGGAGGTGGGAAAGCCACTTGGGTGGCTGAGGCAATCATCCAGGCGAGAAATGCAGTGGGAGGGAAAAAATTGGAAAAGGTGTTTGAAGGAAGAGTTGGTAACACAGAGAATTAGTATGATCAGACTCTAAAGAGAAAACAGAAACCACTCTCTGGTCATTCTGGATGATATGAGATTCAGATAGTGGTTTAAAAGTTTCCAGTGTATTCTTACTAGACTCTATAATAAAGGAATCTCTGGACTTTTCTGTGATGATTGGATGGTTAGTTACCTTACAAAATCAGCTTCATTTACATATATAAAAAGGCAACAGGAGGGGAGTCTAAGTGGCTCAGTCAGTTAAGCATCTGGCTTCAGCTTAGGTCATGATCCCAGGGTTCTGGGGTGGAGTCCTGCATTGGATTCCCTGCTCAGCAGGGAGTCTGCTTCTCCCTCTGCCTGCCACTCCCCCTCCTTGTAACCGCTCTCTCTCTGGCAAATAAATAAAATATTTTTTAAAAAATTAATAAAATAAAAAAAATGAAAAGGCAACTGGAATAAGGAAAATCAGTGGGTATGGAGGGGAAAAGATATTGCATTTGAATGGCAAAAACTTAAAAGCACTCACAGAAAGGAAGTTAATAAAATGTTTCTTGAGGACACATGTGTCGCCTGTAAATACACTGCATTTTTGTATACCTTCTTTGATCAAGGGAAGATAGTCATAAGATAGTTACAGAAATATTGAAGTCACACTAACTCAAAACAAATGCGATTGCACAACTACCGGTTTTTCTGAGGCTTACCATGTAAGCTGCTCTTTCTTGGCACTTATTAATAGAAAGGAGAGCTGCGAGCTGATATTAGTACGTTAGACACTGATGCAAATATTTCCCCAGCTGATGAGTGACAACACCTAAACATGAGCATCTAATTTATGCAGGTACGGGTGTTCATCAACCAGTTGTATCAGCCACGTTTGGTGCGAGAAATCAGCAAAAACCCAGACTTGCAGGCCATCCGAATTGCTGCTGTGAACCCCATCCTGGACCCCTGGATCTACATCCTCCTGCGGAAGACAGTGCTCAGCAAAGCAATAGAGAAGATCAAGTGCCTCTTCTGCCGCATTGGTGGGTCCCGCAGAGATCATTCGGGACAGCACTGCTCAGACAGCAGAAGGACATCTTCCGCCATGTCTGGCCACTCCCGCTCCTTCCTCTCCCGAGAGCTGAAGGAGATCAGCAGCACATCTCAGACCCTCCTATACATGCCAGACCTCAGCGAAAATGGTCTTGGAGGCAGGAATCTGCTTCCGGGTGTACCTGGAGTGGGCCCGGCCCAAGCAGACACCACCTCCCTGAGGACTTTGCGAATATCAGAGACCTCGGACTCCTCCCAGGGGCAGGATTCAGAGAGTGTATTACTGGTGGATGAGGTTAATGGGAGCAGCAGGTCTGGGCCTGCCCCCAAAGGGAACTCTCTGCAAGTCCCGTTTCCCAACGAAACACTGAACTTATCAGAAAAATGTATATAGTAGCTAAGGAAAGAAATACAGCACTATTTCTGGAAGCATATAAAATCCTGTGCAATAGACACATGAAGGAAGTGTATTAAAGAACATCTGGGCTCTTTAGCACTTTCCAGACAATAAGTGGATTCATAGGGAACCCGTCGTTGGAAGCACATTGCTTTTCACTTCACTATGACACAGGATTTCTGTCACCACTTGATGGCTGGGAAGATCTACCCTCAGTTTTTCTACTTGATAGGAAGATGGCGTAAGTTTTGCTATTTTCGTAACATCCAGAGCTTTGTATCTGGCATACAGCAGAAGGCCAGGTACTGAAGGGCTCTATTCCAATAAACTATAAGGACTATCTTGTGATTTAAGTGTCTCACTAAAGCATGAAATGTGAATTTTATTGTTGTAAATATGATTTAAGGTATTTAAACTATTTTCTTCTCTGTGAGAAGGTTTATTGTTAATACAAGGTATAATAAAATTATGGTAACCTCCCCGCCCCTTCCCAGTATAACCAGCTGAAGCTGCAGATGTTAGATTTTTTTTCATAAACAAATTCAGGCCAAGGTGTAGAAAATACACAGTGAGATTCATAGCTATAAAATAAGATATAAATTTTTAAAAGAGTTTAGTATTATAAGAGGAATAAAGCAAGATACTATTTTAAGACATGAATGTTATAGTCCAGAATATTAAAGTTCTTTCCAACCTATGTGTAATACATAGTGAAAAATTTTTAGTGATGCTACATGTATTTATCCAGAAAACTGTGAGTTCGGAAGAAGCTAACCTGCTGGTAAATATTTTCTACTGTTGTCCCCACTGATACTTTTTAAAATATAACAGATTTTCAAAGGTCTGAATAAAGAACCCATAATTGAAATGTAAAATATAAAAGGAGTCTAAGCAACTTGTTTTCCCTCTTAAAGTGTTCATAGTTTTCCTTTCCTAAGGAATGATCTAGAGTATCCTTTAAAATTTAAGAGGAAGGCAGACTGCCCCATGAAAGCTTTTATTTTGAGATGTGGAAGTATCCCGGAAACTTTAAGAGTTTAACAACATGAGGAGTGCAGAACTGGGACACAGTTCTAGCGGTTCTCTGTAATACCCAGCAATGCTATACACGTTTGGAGGACCTTTCTCAAGGAAATACTAAGCATGTTTTGTTGCTTAAAGTGTTTTTGTGAATTGCTTGGTTGTAATTAAATTCTGAGCCTGGTAGAGATACGGTTTTAAGAAGCAGTTGTACCAACTGAAATTATTTTGGAAATGATAATAAATAAATGCACTCAGTCTGAGTTCCATATCCTCAGTTTTGGAAAACTTGTGTGATTTTTGTTTGTTTCAGGTCATCGTCTACATCCTTTTAAATTGGAATTTTTAAATTATTTTATTTTGAAGTCATGTCAAATTTAGAAAAAAGTTACAACAGTACAAAGCCTTGGATCCACTTAATAGAGAATGATATTTAGAAACCAAGATCTCAGTGTAAAGTGGGCTTAAAATCACATATGGGCGGAGGAGAGTATAGGGGAGACTGTATTAGGCCTAACTTATGGAGAACTCTGTGTGGAGAACCCAAATATTTATTACCAAAAAATCAGGGCGCCTGGGTCGCTCAGTGGGTTAAGCCGCTGCCTTCGGCTCAGGTCATGATCTCAGGGTCCTGGGATTGAGTCCCACATTGGGCGCTCTGCTCAGCAGGGAGCCTGCTTCCTCCTCTCTCTCTGCCTGCCTCTCTGCCTACTTGTGATCTCTCTCTGTCAAATAAATAAATAAAATCTTAAAAAAAAAAAAAATCAGCCTAAGCTTGTGGCCCTCCCAACTTGTAAATCCTCCGAATCAGTGCTTTTCAAACTTGATCATGCAAAGTCCTCTGAAGAGCTTGTGAGAACACTATCTGTAGGACTGGGGTGTGCACATTTCTGAAAAGCCCCTAGCTGACGCATGGTACCAGTATAAGGACACACTCAGAGTAATTCCCTGAAGTGAGGTTGTGACTTGCCATTTGCAAGTTTTTAAAGATATTTTTGGATGATGTCGGGACTCGCATCTTCACAGACCCAAAGGCACAGTGATTCTCAGCTGATTCAGGGAAGCTTAGAGAAAGAACTTCTGGCCCAAGCCTGAGATGTTCTCTTTCCCCATTCTAACCGAAACCTAAAAAACAATGTTTTCAGAGAATATTTTACCTGTGAGAGAGGCTTTCATTCTTCTCCCATGTATATGGACAATGAGACAATCTTTAGATTTGTACATAAATGAAATACATATAATATACCACCCATACTATATATCAGCTGTGTTTATGGAGGAAAAACAAAGCCTCATTCACAAATTAGCATTACTAATACTCAAAGCATAATCTCACTCACACTTTACTTCAGAGGTTCACCATCCAGAATATGGATTCTGGTTTATTCTTTTTTTTTAATTAAAATAAAATCCACATATTATAAAGTTTGCCCCATATTTCAGTATGTTCTCAGAATACAACCATCACTGCTGATCCCTGGATATATCATCCCTAAAAGAAACCACATGCCCACCTGCAGGCACCCCCCCCCCCTTCTCCTCTCTCCTTAGCACCTGTGAACCACTTTATCTATGGATTCTATTTTGGACATAAATGGAGTCACACAATATGTGGCCTTCAATATCAGGCTTTTGTCACTTAGCATATTTCCAAGGTTCGTCCATGTTATAGCATAAATCAGTACTTCATTTCCCTTTTATGGCTGTGTAATACTTCTGTATTTCCTTTTTTAAAAAAAAAAAATTTCTGTATTTCTGATAGTAGCATTTGTATACAAGTTTTTATGTGAACATGTTTTCAATTCTCTATATGCTGGGAATAAAATTGCTGGGTCATATGTTAACTATATGTTTAGTTTTTTGAGGAACTGCCAAACTGTTTTCCCAAGTGCTTGCACCATTTTATATTCCCACCAGCAATGTAGAAGAGGCTCAATTTCTCTGTATCCTCATCGATACATTTTTTTCCTCATTAGTATTTACTGTCTTTTTTTGGCTCTAGCCATCCTAATGGATATGTGATTTTGATTTTCATTCCCCTAGTGACTGATGGTGTTGAGAACCTTTGCACATGCTTACTGGCCTTTTTTCTATCTTCTCTAGAGAAATGTCTATTCAAATCCTTTGTACATTTTTAAATTGGCTTCTATGTCCATATTAGTTTGCTAGGGCTACCATAACAAAATACCACAACCACATGGCCTCAAGCAGAAACTTATTTTCTCACGGTCTGGAGGCTGAAGGCCCAAGGTCAAGGTTCTAGCAGGCTCGGCTTATCCTAAGGCCTCTCTCTTCGCCTTGAGATGGCCATTTTCTTGCTATGCTGTCATATGGCCTTCTCTCTGAACACCTGCTTCCTTGATGTCTCTTTTCTTATAAGGACACTACTCATACTCGGTTAGGGCCCACCCTTCTGAATTATCTGCTTGAAGGCCCTACCTCCAAATACAGCTACATGGGATCAGGGAGAGGGCTTCACCATCTGAATTTCAAGGAGATACAATTCAGTCCATGACAATGTCTTTTGACTGTTACGTCTGGCTTATTAAAGGAAGAGTCGAGGAAGAAAAACTTCAGCGTTGTCCATCATCCATTCCACATTTATTTATAAAACTTAGCAGCTATGTGATATGAAGATAGTTTCTAGTGGGAAACTTGTTCCTGAACATTTAGAGCTTCAAACTTTCTATGCAAGAAAATTCTGATTGTCTGACTGGCTTGTATTAAACTCTTCATGGTCCCAACAGGATATAGTGGACAGATATATCATCTTAACTCCATCTCCTCATCTTTAAGATAATCTAACCAACACGTCGAGTGTGTGAGGAAAGTTGGTGAGACTGGTACAGCTATTAAGTGGTACTTTGATGAGAAGACCATGGAATACAAAAGTTCTTTCCCAAAGGACCCTCTCCATGGTTTCTTATTGGGGTCACAAACACAAGGGTCCCATGGGTCCCGTGGCCCATGGGAAAACCAAGGTACAGTAGTATTTACTGTTAGCTATGCCTTTGGCCTTAAATCTTAATGCAGAAATAGCCACATGACACGAGACAGTCATTTTTCCTAAGCTACAGGCATTTCCCACTTTCCCAAGGTTTGCATTACACCACTTCGCCCTTAACAAAAGACCTACATTAGTATGGTTTCTCTCACCCAAAGAAATCCAAGGAAGACTTTTGCTTTTACCAAAAAAGGTGAAAAGTAAAACTAGCATTCAGTGTTGGTTTCGCATCGAGCCATTCCAGAGGCAGCGCAACCCTGAGCGGCGACAGAGGCCCCCCAATTTCCTGCCCCAAACTGACACTCAGCCTCCTGGTACCAAGCTGCCAGGGCTTGAACTGTGTCTGTGAGTGCCTGTGCTCTATCTGGAGCTCTTCTGTGCACTTGTTGGCAAAATGTGTCCTAGGATATCAAAAAAGTCTAAGGTTATTTTGGGGTTTGAGAAAGCTCAAGAATTTTTCCATACAAATTAATGGTCATTGCTTCTTCACTTCACATCATTTCAACTTATGAAAGTTTTAGCAGCATTGCTTTCCTTCCAGACAGCAGTGAACCTGTCCTTGTGATCGCTTCAGAACAAAATATACCATAAAGTGTGTTCACTTCCACGGCCTTCCCCTTTCCAGCACCTCCAAACCTGAGTCTCAGACGCCGCAAGTATGATCGCAAGGTGGCTCTCCAGATACACAAGAAATGGAACCAGAGAGAAAGAGACTCATAACAAAAGAGCACATTTCATCCTGCTGTTTAGCATGAAGCTGTCCTGGGGCACACCTGGGGCTTTAGCTGCAGGCTGGAAGCACTTTGGGAAAAAAAGAAAGAAAAGATGGTTGGGCCTCTGATTCTCATATCAAATCAATGTCTTTACCGTTCATTCATTACCCTATCTTTACCTTTCTAGGTCACCCACCGCATTCCACAGCATGGGAGCCAACAGAAGAGTCCACCAAACATTCCTATGTCCAGAAAACGTTTAACCTTGGCAAGTCCACACACAAAATCTGAATAATTAGGTCAATATTTTTTTTGGAGAAGGGGTGAAACAAGATTCCATGCAAGGGAGAAGCAAAGAGAATTCGGAGAACAATGATGAAAGAGCCCAAGGCAACAGCCCTGTAGCAGGCCAGGAGTGCGTGCATCTAGAATGAGGCAGGAGAGGGGCTCTAGGATCTCTCCAAGGTTAAAAAAAAAAAATTAACAGATTAGCTAACATCTGGCAATACTGAGAGTAGTATTACATTTCTATTAGGCAGTGAAGGGAAAAACTAGTAATATATATATGGAGAATTACAGAAAAACAACAGAAGTAATTATCGATTGCGTACACAACAAAGTACAAAAAAAGGGAAACTGATAATATCCTAGGTCAGATTAACTATGTGTGATAATTACGTATCTTATTAAATAATTAATATAGATTGAAGCCAAAATGATAATCAGTTTTATGGCAATGGAGACAGAAGTGGTGAATAAATAATATGTTGGGGGGAATGTTAGAGAGCTAAATCATATCCATCTATAAGAAATCAAATTCATGGGGCGCCTAGGTGGCTGTCAGTTAAGCTTTTGCCTTCAGCTCAGGTCATGAACTCAGGGTCCTAGAATCCATCCCCATGTTGGGCTCCTTGATCATCGAGGAGTCCACTTCTCCCACTCCCTTTACCCCTCTACCCCCTGACCCCCAACTCCACTCCTGTGTTCTCTCTCTCTCTCAAATAAATAAATAAAATCTTTTTAAAAAATAAAAAATGAAGAGACATATAAACAGATAAAATGGACTTTTTTTGAATCCTGATTTAATCAAACCATACTATTACTCAATGTGACATAACTGACAAGACCTACAATGTGGCTATTTTAAAACTGAACTTATAATTAAAACCCTCCCCAAAAGAAAGCACTAGGCCTAGGTGACTTCACTTGTTACCTCTATTAAGCACTACTGAAAGAAACACCAAATCTACAGAAACTCTTTGAGAAAAGAGTAGGTAGAAATACTCAATATTTTTACAAATGAACTCAGCATTATCCTGATTCGACAACTACAAGAGAATTACAGACTGATATTCTTCATGAACATAGACATAAAGATCCTTAATAAAATATTATGAAATTAATTTAAAAAGATCTAAAAGGATCTTTAGGGTTTATCTAAGAATGCAGCTGATTTGGCATTTGAAAAATAAGTGTAATTCATCATATTAACAGGATAAAAGAAAAATTATAAGATCTTTTGAGAGATGCAGAAAATACATTTTTATTTACATTTAACAAAATGTAATTGCCCAGGGAATTCCTCAATTTAATAAAGGACATGGATAAAAAAACTACAGGTGCCATCATACTTAATGATGAAAGACCAAAAGATTATAATGAGGCAAGAACGTCCATTCTCACTGCTTCTATTTAACATTGTCCTGGAGGTTCTAGCCTGTGCAATAAGGCGAGAGATGGAAATAAAAGGCATGCAGTATGAAAAGGAAGAAACACTGTCTTTATGCACAGAGACTTGTGATTATAGATAGAATATTGTAAGGAATCTACAAAAAGCTAATTCAACTAATAAATGAAGTATCAAGGTGGTAGGTTACAAGCTCAATACACAAAAAAATTTATTGTATTTCTATGTAATAGTATCAAATTAGAAAATAAAATTTTAAAAACATTCCCTATAAAAGCATAAAAAAATATGGAATATTTAAGGATAAACAACAAACATATGGGCAAGACCTATTCACAGAAAACCAAGAAGCATAACTATGAGAAATGAAATACCTAAAACAATGACAGTTATACCAAGATCATGAATTCAAATATGTGATATAGTTATTAATTTTTCCCAAACTGATTTGTAGAAATCAAAATCCCAGCAGACTTGTAGATAGAGACAAGTTGATTCTAAAAAAAGAAAGAGCAAAGACTAGATTAGCTCCACAATTGGTGGGGGGATAAAATTAGAAAAACCACACTGCTTTTTAAGACTACAATTTTGAAGCCACAGTAACTAAGACAGTGTGAAATTGGCATAAGAATAAACATATAGATCAGTGTAGCAGAATACACAACTCAAGCCTGCAAAGACACAGTAAACTGATTTTCAAGATTTCAAGGTATACCACAGGAAAGTTTTTTCAATAAACAGTACTTGAATAATTGGACATTAAAAAATTACCTCAGGGCACCAGACTGAATCAGTCAGTAAAGCACGCAACTCTTGATCTTGGAGTCATGAGCTTGAGCCCCATGTCAGTTGTAGAGATTATAAATAAATAATTTTTTAAATGAGCCTTGACCTTTACCTTATACAAGACATAAAAATTAACTTCAAATGGATCACAGAACTAACTATAAAAGCTAAAACTGTAAAACTTCTAGAGAAAACACAGAAAATCTTTCTGATCTTGGAGTAAGCACAGATTTCTCAGCACACAAAAGACACAACCATATATATGTGTATATATATATATATATATATATATATACACACACACACACATAATATTTAAATATTTAATATATAAATTGGACTTTATATATAATATAAATATAAATTGGACTTCATCAAAATTTTAAAAATTCTGCTCTTCTGAAGTTATCATTAAGGAAACAAAAAGATGGGGCACCTGGGTGGCTTAAGTCGGTTAAGCGTCTGCTTTTGGCTCAGGTCATGATCCCAGGGTCCTGGGATGGAGCCCTGAGTTGGGCTACCTGCTCAGTGGGAAGCCTGTTTCCCCTTCTCCCCATGCCCCTGCTTGTGTTCCCTCTCTAGTTGTCTATCAAATAAATAAATAAACTCTTAAAAAAAAAAGGCATACCATAGATGGTAACAAAATATTCACAATACAATTATCTTGTAAAGAGTTTTTATCCAAAATATAGAAAAAAATCTTACAGCTCAATAATTAGATAACCCAAATAAAAAATCGGCCAAAGATTTGAACAGGCACTTCCCTAAATATAGACAAATTATCACATAAGCATATGAAAAAATGTTTAACATCATCAGGGAAATGCCTATTAAAACCACAGTGAGAACTACTACACATCCACCCAAGTGGTTAAAATGAAAAACAATGACAACATCAAGCACTGACAAGGATATGGAGCAACTGAAATCTTTTAAATACACTGTTTGTCAGAATGCAAAATGGCACAAATACTTTGGAAAAGTTTCAGTTTCCTCGAAAGTTAGACCTGCACTTACCAAAAGGCTCAACCATCCTACCTCCAGGTATTTCACCAACAGAAATGAAAACACACTGCCACACACAAAACTGCGACATATGTACAGAGAAGCTTTATTCGTAAGAGATCAAAACTTAGATGTTCATCAACAACCTAGATGCCCATCAACATACATGAATAGCTATAAACTGTGGTTTAACCATATAGCAGAATAATACTCAGCAATAAAAACAAAACCCATTGCTGATACACATAATAGCACAGATTAATCTCGACATAACTGGATTTCAAAAGTATTATGCTGAGCAAAAGCGTCAGACATAGAGTAAATACTGTATGATTTGAAATGCTAGAAGAGTCAAATATAATTTATAGTCCCAGAAAGGAATCAGTGGTTGAACAGTCCTGGTTGTTGGGGTGGAGGAGAATTCACCGCAAATGGGCATTAGAGAACTTTTGGGTGATGGAAATATTCTACATCTTGATGGTAATGGTGATTGTGTGGTTGCTCACATTTGTTAAAACTCCTCAAACTGTAAACTTACAATATAGGGTACATTTACTATACATAAACTATACTCTAAGAAAGTTAACAGGGTGGGCACAAAATATGATTTGTTTTACATTTTCTCCAAGTAAATCTAAAGTCAATACTGTGGTCTTTCACAATTCCCAGGGGATAGGTCTTTGGACATCCTGAACAAATGTTTACATATTGTCTTGTGACTGACATTATCCATTTCCAACAGAATTTCCATGACTTGAAAAATGGGTAAAATTAGAAAAAAAAAATCCCAATTTGGTGTTTATCTTACACTTACTTTGAAATACAATTTTCACTAATTTTTGTTGAGGTTTGAGGGAATCATGAAATAATATTCCCCGTCCCCCTCCTGGCTTCTGAGCCACTTGAGAGGCCAAGCCAGGCAATGGAGATTCAGTGTATCAGATTTAGGTTTGCACCAATAATAGCCACCTAATATCTAACCCAGAATAAGACAGACCTGCTCACCAAGGAATGGGCGGTCCTGCACAACTCCAGGGCTCCCCCTGCAGAGTCACAGAGCCTTTCACTGCAAAGCTTATGCCATGTCTGTCAAGAGAATAAAACACAGGCTCTCTGCAAGCATTACAAATCCCCAGAAAGGTTTGCATGTCCAGTTCTTTATCCTGAACTCCCTTTTGCAAGGAGTTGGGGTGATCTGAGAAGGGAGCGATCAGGAGTCCTTGCTTAATGGATGTGTAAGGAAGCACCTCCAGAGGAGGCCACCTCTACCCTCTGCCATCTCAACAAGATGTAGATCAACATTTTTCAACCTGTCTTCCACCGTGGCACACACACCAAGTTCACATATAACAATGCGTTAAGGCACAATTCATGGCATACCAGCCACAGGACTACCCCTTCCAGAAAGCATATTTAATTGCAAGTGACTAATGTGACATATTTCATTTTAATTTACTTTGGTAATGAGTCAATCACTCACAAATTTCTGTACTTTATTATTGATTAAAAAAAAAAAGAAAACCTTACTTTCTCAACCCTAAAATGTCATCAATTTCACACCATTGGCTTAATATAAGTCTCTCAGAAAAAAAATCCATTGAGTATACTAATTAATTCAAAGATAGTTATGGAACTATGGTTCCTGTGTCAACTCACAACTCATGTAGATACATGTATGTCATGAAATCAAAGCTCCAGGATGGCTGGTCCAGAGTCAATTTAGAAAGGCTACTGACTCACAAAGTCTGGAAAAAAAAAAAAAAAAAAAAGAATTTTCTTACTGCTGGGAAAGGCAGTAAAACAAACTTTTGACATCATTACATAAAGCATAATTTTCAAACTCAAGAGGCTATAGTGGTCTGTTATAATCATAGGAACTCTAGCTTTCTCAGACAAAACTTTACTTAAATCTTCACTACAGTTTTGTCATATAACATCAATTTAAAACCTCTTTACACTAAGACTACTACTATGAAAGTGTGTACCTATAAAAGGCCCCAACTGCAGTGATTCTGGGTTCACGACTTGCGTGTTTTTCAATGTTTGTGTAGCATTTGTTAGCATATTTAAGATAAATACGTTATAATCTAAAAACCTGTTGTCTAGAGAATAATATACGCATTCTCAAATTATCAGGCATGATCTGATCTGTGGTGTTCGGACTACCGAGTGTCTACCCCATACAATTTTCAAATAAGAATAATACAAATTATATTCAATATAGTATATAATGTTATTTCAGAGAATATATTAAACATCTTTAATTGCATCATTATTATAAACATCAACTATTTTTCTTTCAGATTTAGAAGTATTTGCTATTGCAGTTAACAAGCTTAGCAAATGTCTATGTATAAGTATTCACATCTTATAAAATGATATGTGCATTCACGTCTTCATGCACAGAAGAGTGTTAGGTGAGCATGTTCTGGGGCATGAGTAAATGAGCTGCCTTCATTCTTCATAATTCATTATTCCTTTTCCCTCCATTTTATGTCTTCCAATTTATGTCTTATATCTGAGTAAGAACAAGACAAATCTGTCCCACTGATATGAATACAGGAAAAGCACTAGGTTCTTTAACAGAATCGTAGCTACATGCCCTCCATCCTGGGTCTTGCCTCTTTTAGGGCTGACGTTATGACAAGAATAACCCCAACTGATAACCATCTGTTCTAAAATATCAAAAGTAGTGACTCTTCACTTTCAGATAAAGATTACAAAAATACTCCTACTTTCTTAAACTCAGAAGAAACAGGTTAAATATCTCTAAACTAAGTCAAGTTCTTCACAGAAACTGCTAACATTTACTGTGGACATCCTATGCAAGACACCATCCAAGGTGTTTTACGTATTTTATTCCCACATAACAAAGAAATTAAACAAATCAACTTAATTTTTCAAAAGCTAATAACACAAAGAGGCAAATCTTTAAAATGAAGGAAAAAACTATTTATTTACAAATTACATGATAAACAAAAGCCCAATACTCAAAACAACATACCAAAGGGTGAATGCTCACTTCTGTAGATGCCCAAGTATCTACCCTGGGAGAATATCTTTTATTAAATGAAATAAAATGTGATTAGTATTTGTTCTTTGGATTATTCTAAAACTAACCTCTCTAACCAGAGCTGACTTTGCAATGTAACTTTGGGGAAAAAATACAATACTCTGAAAAAAAAAGAGGTAAGCATTCCACTAAAGGAAAAACTTTTTAAATCATCTCAGAGGGTAGGAGATGGGCTAGATGGGTGATGGGCATTAAGGAGGGCACTTGTTATGATGAGCACTGGGTGTTGTATGGAAGTGATGAATCACTGAATTCTACTCCTGAAACCAATAACACACTGTATGTCAACTAATTAGAATTTAAATAAAAATTTAAAAAGGAAAAAAAAAATCACCTCAGAAAAATGACCATTACACACATGCTGCAACAGGGTAAGGTAAGATTCTTTAAAACAAAATAGCTCACTTTCATTTCTAACAAGGATAAAATTAATTTTATAGTAATAATACCTTCCTGAGTGTCAGAAGCAACAGTACCCAGTAGTCTATATAATTGCACTACAATATATGTAGTGTAAAAATAATAATTCACATTAACAATGACGGTTTTGATTTGTGAATATGACTGTGGCCTTTCAATGAAATATTTCTTTAAATATAGCCTTCTCTACTCATGTATTGTACCACAGTCATGTTTCAGTTTCTATGTATGTTGTGCCTGAATTATTCATTCACTGGCACTCATTAACAGCCTTACTTTTTTATTTTTAGAAAGACATAGTCTGTTATTTAAAATTGTAATTGTAATTTAATTGAGTAGTTCCAAAAAAGTTATCTAGAAAAGGACTTCCAAACCATCAGCTGGAAAGTTATAAGCAAAAGATAAATTATTTTCCGAATTTTTAAGCTTTTAAAAAGAAGAAGAAAATACTGCTTTTGACTGGGACAATGCAGTGGGACAATTTGTTATTACACATCTATAAAAACCATTCATTTTTTAAAAAATGCACATCTGAAATAAGACCCACCTGTGGAAACGAACACTATCCACTTCAACAACTAAAAAAATAAAACCATCATTCTGACATGTATCAGTATTTCACATATCTAATACTGAAGGAGGCAACTACTATTGTCATAATAATCTTAAAGTCAAAATAAAAGCTCAAATCAGAATTAAGAGAAACTTCGGAAAATGTTTAGAATGTAGATATTTGCATGCATTTTCAGACAAACTTTCAAAGATTCCACATATAACCAAATGACAACTTTGAATCAAACTGAATGTCAAAAATATTCGAGCTTTGTGACAGACAAAGCTGTTACTCTAATGCGACCAGAAAAACAGAAGAGTGAATAGCAAGAGCAGTATATTTCTAAAAGGAGGAAAAGAAATCTCTGACTTCCTTTATCATGGAAGAAAAGTCAACAAGTCAGCATTTCTATGACACTGGCCATCAAGTGATTCACTATTAAAGAATTCACTTTTCAAGTTGTGTCTTAAAATGCACTCATTTATATTTTGGGATTAAATTAAGTTTATGAATCAAAAGCCACTGTACTCAGAATTCTAATCTTAAGAAATTTTAAATCATAACTTAACAAAGCGTAGTCCAAACACTATACCGTAATTCTACCATTTGGTTTTTATATGCCTCATCTGCAAAACTCACTTTACAAACAGGAGTTTTGCTCTGTTCCTCCGCAGCTAATGTCCCTACACCTAAAATTTTAAGTGGCAATCAAAAAGATTCAAAGGATTCCCGCTACTTCATCGGGCTTTGATAAAAACAGAGCCATCTGGTGGTGTAGCCCCGTCTTCCTTCTCAGTGACTGTCTCCACAGTCCCAGAAGCCGACACAATAACCATTGTTTTATTTGCTGGAACCGTCTTCTGTTTCTCAGCAATCGCCGCACAAACAGCAACAATCTCATCACTTTCAAAGTCATAGTCAGGAATTGACTTTGGTGAGAAATGGGTTACTTCCGCTGATGCATCACACTTTTTAATCTTCTGTGCAACCTTCTGCTGCTCCTGGAGCGTTCTTGCCCAAGAAAGGTCTTCTTTCCATATTTCAGGGTTCATTGGATAGATGTGAAGGGCGACCTGAAAACTTCGAATTGCCTAAGGGAGATTAAAAAAAAAAAAAAAAAAAAATCAAAGTTTTTTTTGTTTGCTTTGTTTAAAAAAATGAGTCGACTTAATATATATAATCCATAATATCTATCTCTATCTCTTTAAAATATATATATCATATATATATTTTATATATTATACACACTGTGTGTATGTGTGTGTGTGTATGTTTGACATTTTTTTAAAACATATTAGAATGTAAGGATAGAAATTAGGGCTGTGCCCTAAACACTAGATGATGATTATGATGAAAAAAAGAAAAAAGTTAAAGAAGTGTGAAAGAAAGTGCCTGACAAACTGCTGTGGAGAACTCCAGTCCATTAAAGTACAGGGAATGCTTTCTAGTTCAAGACAAGGCAAATGCACTGTTCCACACCTGTAGGCTGGCAGCTGTAAGAATCTAGGGATTTCTTGGCTAACCCATCATCAAAAAGGTACTGGGAATGCCTACCTTTGACACCCAGAGCTTAGATTCAAATAATGCTAACATGTATTGACCATCACAAGAGACAAAGAAGGACATTATAGAAGAATGACAGAAGGGTCAATTCACCAGGAAGATATAACCATTATAAACATAATGGTTATAAACATAATGGTATATAAACATTATAAACATAATGGTTATATCTTTACATATTTATATATAATATTCCTCCCAAAGCCAGAACACCTGTAAGTATAAAGTAAACATAATGGTTATATCTTTATATATTTATATATAATATTCCTCCCAAAGCCAGAACACCTGTAAGTATTAAAGTAAACACGGACAAAACTGAAGGGAGAAACTGACAGCAACAGACAGCAGGAGACCACAATACCCAACATCGGTAATGGACCCAACACCCAGATGGCAGATCACTAAGGGAAGAGAGGATCTGAACAACACAATAGATAAAAGGGACCTAACATAGACAAAACATTCCCCCCAACAGCATCAGAGTGCACGCTATTCTCAAGTACAAACATAACATTTTCCAGGAGAGGTTACATGTCAGGTCATAGAACAAAATTTAACAAATATAAGGCGACTGAAATCATACCAAGTGTCTTTTCTAATGACAATGGAATAAAACCAGAGATCAGTAGCAGAAGAAAAACCAGGAAATTCACAAATAAGCAGAAACTAAACCACCCAGTCTTCAACAACCAATGAGTTAAAGAGTAGTAAGTCATAAGGGAAATGAGAAAACATCTGGAGACGACGAGAATGAATACACAACATACTAAAGCTTATGGATGCAGCAAAAGCAGAACTAAGAGGGACATTTATAGAAGAAAGATCTCAATTAAAGAGCTAATTTTACACCTCAAGCAATTAGAAAATGAAGAACTAAGCCTATAACTGTTTTCCAACACCCAACTCACTCTAAGTTTCAAGTTTTTATTTACATTCCAGTTAGTTAACATATAATGTAAGTTTCAGGTGTAGAATTTAATGATTCGTCCCTTCCAACACCCAAGTGTACATAAAATCCTAAATAATTACTGCTGGAGCTCTCCCCACCTACTGACTCTTAATCTACCACGTGGTCTGTTTATCTTTGTATTATCTTGTGTTTTTGTCCAAATACATGCAAATATAGGAAGAATGGTTAGATGTTAACAATTTTTAGCTCGCTTTCAATATATTTTTCATAGCAACCCTTCCTTAACATTTTAAGTCTTTTTTATTCTTACTATTCCAGTCTTTCAAAATAGCTTAAGTCCTCATAAAAATTATAAACTTAGATTTTCCGAAGTACAGCCCTAAAAATTATATTAAATGAGGAAAAAAATTACACTTTTAATCCCTGCAAGAATTTCATAATTTTAATGGACAGAACCGTATCAGCAGGAAAAACAAAACAAAACAAACAAACAAAAATATTGAACTGGCACCCTTATGCAAAATAAAAAACTTAAAATCTTAAACAATTTACGTTTCCTGATTGACTGGAAGTACCTCTACTATGTCTCCTAGAGTATTTTCTTTCTTTACAGGACAATCTTTGCTAAACTTTAAATCCTAGAGACTTTTTTCCATTACCATAGACACTTAACAAGCAAAAGTTAATGCTTTGTAAGCTTTTAAATAAAGCAGAAATGGGGGGCAAGTATTATGTGATAGGCTTTATTTGTTTTCCTGTTAACCCATTAGAAAACAAAACACCATGAATTTCTTTTTTCCAACTCTAGTATGAGTTAAGTCTTCAGGTAACAACAACAACAAAAAAAAATAGGGACTTTGGGGGGCCTGGGTGGCTCAGTGGGTTGAAGCCTCTGCTTTCAGCTCAGGTCATGATCCCGGGGTCCTGGGATCGAGCCCCGCATCGGGCTCTCTGCTCAGCAGGGAGCCTGCTTCCTCCTCTCTCTCTGCCTGCCTCTCTGCCTACTTGTGATCTCTGTCTGTCAAATAAATAAATAAATTCTTAAAAAAAAAAAAAAAATAGGGACTTTGGTTAAACTGGTTTCCATCACTGTGAACCTCATTTCAGATTAATCATGTTTAAGTTACTTGACACCAATTATTCTCTCATCAAAATTCCTTACTTATCATTTCTGAGAATTTGACCAACACCATTGTTTTGGTAAACAGAAATGATATTTATCAGAAAAATCTAAGTTATCCATAACTTACTAAAGCCATTGTTAGTAAAGTTAGGTTCAGGGTTTACCAGTCATTTCATTAGCCTTCAAAGAAGCTATTTTTAATTTTTTATTTTTTTTCTAACTGTGAAAGGCAAATAAAGCCATGCAAAATCTTAATTAATGACAAACAGAAAATTTGGGACTACTGTATTAGATTGGCAAACACTCTGTAGGGTGTTAGGGGCCAGCCATGCCAAAACAAAAACAAAAACAAGATGTAATGGTCACAGTCAACTCTCATTTCTTCTGCCTGTGCTACCTAACACCTGAAAAAAAATTTCTTTTTTTTTAAAAGATTTTATTTATTTTAGAGAGAGAGAGAGAAAGAGGGAAGGACAGAGGGAGAGCCTCTTAAGCAGACTCCCCACTGTGCACGGAGCCTGATAGGGAGCTCAATCTCATGGCCTATGAAATCATGATCTGAGCCGAACCAAGAGTCGGAAACTTAACCACCTGAACCAGCGGGGTGCCCCCTGGAAAAAATATTCTGACTCTAAGATAATTGATGTTTACAACAGAAAAAGACATTCAATAAAAACTATGATCTGTATCTGTGCTTACTACCTTTACAAGGTAAAGGTATTTATTTTTTTGCACAGATGTGATAAATGGCTATTTACTTTTTGGCTCAGCTAATCAAAAACACATCAGAATAAAATTTCATCATTATAATAATCTAACTTCCTTACCAGGACTATCTCTCCTAATCCAAGCTGAGCACGTCCCAAAGTTTGCCAAGACTCCCATGAATGTGGATTTCTCTGGACAGCCATTTCAGCTGCATGTACTGCTGGGAACATTTCATGAAGAGAAATTAGGACCTGTAGCCAAAAAAAAAGAAACAAAACTTGTCAGTAATACTCATAAACTAGCAAACTACTAATGAATAACCATATATAAACTTTTTCATTTGAAAAAAAATATTTTTAGTCTGGTAAATATAGCATCTCAGTGGTTTTGACCCACACCACTGCCTTGCAGGGTCAGGAAAGACTTTTCTTCCTATTTCTAAAATAACTATGAAAATATAAACTATCCCCTTCTCAGTCATTGAACACTCTTGTCCATCAGTTAAAATAAGGTGATCATGATCTAGCCATGGTTCAGAGATATTTGAACTCTGAATTCCACTTTTGATTATTCTATTTACAGTGTGGTTTTCTATTTACAGTGTGCCTTATGTTTGAGATCATCATCTGAAAGGTATCTGTAAAGTGTGTAGATCAAGGCTGAATTGCAACTATTCCCTCCCAAAAATATGTCTGATACTCCATTAGAGATTTTAAAGTCTTTTGGATAACTTAATCCAAGCGCTCAGAGATTTTCTTTATAGACTTTCCCACAAAATAATAGAAATGTATTTTTAAAATTCAAATGTTATTTCTAAACTATTAATAAATTGAGTCTATTCTGACCTTTTGCTAAGGACTAGGCCATTTTTAGAGAAATATCATCATTCAGAGTCCAACTATCCTCATTCTGAAGAAACAAAGCTATTGCTCAGTTCACTACAATTAATTTCCAAGGCAAGCAAACACATTTCATTTAAGAAATCATCACTAAAAAACAAACGGAAGAAGAAAAGAAATCACCACTGACTTCCTAAAAGATAGGCAGCTGTTCATACCTTACCAAGGTTGAAATAAGTTAACTTCACTATGAAAATTAATGAACTTCTAATGTCATACAAAAGGCAGAGCCATAAATAATACAGTGATAATATTTTATCACCCAGGGCCTACCAATAATAATACGGTAATACATTTTGGAAAGGAAATGTTACAAAATTTGAAAAAGACATATTTGAGAAAGAAAGTGGAAAGAAATACGGTCTTGGTTCATTACTGTGCACCAAACACATATGAACACAACACAGTGAGATTTCATAAGGAAACTGAAATTCTCCGTGATCCTTACCTGTGATTTCATCTCATACAGGGTGGCATCATCTGGGGTTAACTGCAGTGCTTCATCCCATTTTTGAATTGCCTCTCGATATCTGTGATTAAGTTACATTAATATCATATTTTTAATAAGGCCTTGAGAGTACCTTACTAAATATTCAAATCGGGTACTAAGGAATACTTGTATATCGAGAAATAGCTCTATTCAAGAACTGACAATAATAATATTATAAAAGCAAGAAAAATTAAGAGATAAAGGGAAAGGACAGCAAAAGAGAAAAAGACAAATATAAATGCAAGAGATCTTAGAAATCTCTTTCCCGGCTGAGAAATCGTCATCAATATTTCCCTTTTTTCATCAACCCCAATGTGTCTGCAAATGTTGTCATACATGTCACAAGGATTACAAAGGACTTTTCTGAGGAATATATAATCCAGCTGCAGTCCTGGGCAATCTTGAAACAATCTAGCTGACACAGAACACTTTAAGAAGTTGCCTGGTAACTGTGTAAAGACTCTTTTGGGGCACCTGGATGGCTCAGCTAGTTGAGCATCCGACTCTTGGTTTTGGTTCAGGTCATGATTTCAGGGTTGTGGGATTGAGCCCTGCCTCGGGCTCTGTGCTCAGTGGGGAGTCTGCTTGAGAATTCTCTCTCTCTCTCTCCCCCCTCTGTATTGCTCTCCCCCCTGGCTCTTGCGCGCTCTCTCTCTCTCTAATAAATAAATAAATCTTTAAAAAAGATTCTTCAGTTTTAAGTTTTCTTGTCTGTAAATTCCATGAGCTCAGGAACTATATCTTTTCATCACTATTAATACAAGGTAAGCTTATAAAAATGGGTCAAATGAGGGGCACCTGGGTGGCTCAGTGGGTTAAGCCTCTGCCTTCAGCTCAAGTCATGATCCCAGGGTCCTGGGATCGAGCCCCACATAGAGCTCTCTGCTCAGTGGGGAGCCTGCTTCCCCCCCCCCCTCTGCCTGCCTGTCTACTTGTGAGCTCTGTCAAATAAATAAATAAAATTTTTTTTTTAAAAAATGGGTCAAATGAATGAAAAACAGCTTAGAGATGGTGATTTCCACTAGCACTTTTCCACTGATGTCCTCCTAGTGAGGTTTTTCTTGTGATCTCCAGAGCTGTATGGTCAACTAGCATCTCTGCAAAGACACCACGAATTCCTCCTGTCTAAAACCGATGTTAGCATGCCACATCCAAATTTGCAGAAGCACTGCAGCACTTTCTTTTTTAAATAAAATTAAGGAATAACAAAGTCCTATATGTTATCCTTATATGTTATCCTGTATGTTATCCTATATGGTATCCTTCACAAGTGGTTAACTCACGTATATGGGACTATTTCTAGAAAGAGAAAGTCCTATTTGCCAGAATATATCTTCCATGACAATGAGCAGAAACTTTCTATTCTGTACCTTCCTCCCAGTGCTACTAATTCTAATTTCTCAAGATAAACAGAAAATATGTAACCTACTAGTTTTAATTCTTGGCTACACCAGAATGATCTAGGGAGATTCTGGAAGGGAAGAAATACACAACACACACACACACACACACACACACACACACCACGTATACACAGAGCTGGGCCTAGTCTCAGCTCATCTAAAACATATATTCTCAGAGGAGGACCCAGGCATCTAAATTTTTTGAACCAGGAAATGCTAATAAACACCAAGGTGGTGAACCATTGATAATATCTTTCATAACGTATTAAGACCTATCATGTGCTACCTTCTATGGAATCACTCATTGTTTCCTTTTTTCCAGACCCTTCATTTCCTCTGTATGTGTTCTTTTGCATAATTTTCCTCCTTGAATATGTGATCCAAACCAAAGATACCAACCAAAATGTGGGCCAATATGCAATATTATTATTATTATTATTATTATTTATTATTCAAACAGAGGAAGGTGAAGTAGAGAAATGCAGGTGACATTTGGGAGAAAATGCAAAGTTTGAAGAACATAAAAAAGTGCATTCTGTTTTCACCTTGCTAGAGAGTTCCTTGACTAGCAAGGAATACGGATGGGCAGTACCATTTCCAGGGGTCTCATGCCGTCTTGGCAAATGAAAACGGGCTACTGACACCTGTAAATAGGTTTTCCACAGAGCCAGCTCCATGGCTAGCAGCAGGGGGAAGGTGAACATGGCAGGAGTGTGCTTTACACATCCTGCCAGAGCTGCCATGATAGGCTGCAGCAGTGGCTACCACAACTTGGTAACAGCAAGCTAGACAGAGCTAGATGTTTCAGATTGACCCTGCAAAAGTTGGTAGTCTTTGCTTCCAGGCAAACCAATCTGAAAACGCAGACATAGCTATCAGAACTACTGCCTGGACCACAGTTAATATCTTCTTCCCTAACAGGGGCCCCTGCTTAGTACTGAAGAGTTACCTATTTGAACACTGTTTTTACTTCTGAAAGACTACTAGAGTTTTAGGAATACAGTGTGACCATTATGCACTTCATTTTTATGATGTGCTACCACAATGCTGAATGTTTTTCCCTGCTTCTGCCTGCATCAGAAATATTCTTGGCGGGAGGGGAGGGGCACCTAGGTGGCTCAATCGGTTAAGCACCTGCCTTCAGCTTAGATCATGATCTCAGGGTCCCAAGACTGAGCCCCGCACTGGGCTCCCTGCTCAGTGGGGAGTTTGCTTCTCCCCCTCCCTCTGCCATGGCCCTCCGCTCCTGCTCTCTCTTTCCCTCTCTCTCTAAAATAAATAAAAACTTTTATATATATATTTTTTTAATAAACATATATTTTTATCCCCAGGGGTACAGGTCTGTGAATCACCAGATTTACATACTTCATAGCACTCATCACAGCACATACCCTCCCCAATGTCCATAACCCCACCCCCCTTCTCCCAAACCCACCCCCCAGCAACCCTCAGTTTGTTTTGTGAGATTAAGAGTCACTTACGGTTTGTCTCCCTCCCAATCCCACCCTATGACCCAGCAATTGCACTACTGGGTATTTACCCTAAAGATACAAACGTAGTGATCCGAAGGGGCACATGCACCCGAATGTTTATAGCAACAACGTCTACAATAGTCAATCTATGGAAAGAACCTAGATGTCCATCAACAGATGAATGGATCAAGAAGATGTGGTATATATACACAATGGAATACTATGCAGCCATCAGAAGAAATGAAATCTTGCCATTTGCGACGACATGGATGGAACTAGAGGGTATCATGCTTAGCGAAATAAGTCAATCGGAGAAAGACAACTTTCATATGATCTCCCTGATATGAGGAAGTGGAGATGCAACATAGGGGGTTAAGGGGGTATGAGAAGAATGAATAAAACCTTTTTAAAAAAATAATCTTTTTTAAAAAATTTAGGTAGTTAACACACAGGGCAATACTGGCTTCTGGAGTAGAACTCAGTGATTCATCGCTTACATACAACACCCAGTGCCCATCAAACAAGTGCGCTCCTTAATACCCATCGCCCATTTAGTACTCCCCAACCCCCTCAATTAAACCTCACTTTGTTCTCTATTGTTAAGAGTCATTTACGGCTTATTTCCCTCTCTCCTTTTTTTCTTTTCTCCCTTCCCACACATTCACCTGTTTTCTTTCATAATTCCACATGAGTGAGTTCATATGGGATTTGTCTTTCTCTGACTTATTTCATTTAGCAGAATATAATCTAGCTCTATCCATGTTGTTGCAAATGGCAAGATTTCATTCTTTTTGATGGCTAGGTAATATTCGAGTGTGTGTGTGTGTGTGTGTGTGTGTGTGTGTTTTAAACATCTTCTTCAGCCATTCATCAGTCAATGGACATTTGGGTTCTCTCCATATTTTGGCTATTGTTGATAACGCTGCTATAACATTACGGTGCTTACATGAAGTTTGTTTTTATACAAAATGTTCTTAAATCAGGTCTTTCTTGTTTCTATACCTGAGTAAAGGACACTTGTTTTGATATAAAAAACTATTTCCCAAATACACAGAGAAGAATCAGAAAATATAGGAAAGCACATGCATACACACCCATACCCCCCCACACACTCAGAAATTAAAGACAACAACCGGGGCGCCTGGGTGGCTCAGTGGGTTAAAGCCTCTGCCTTCGGCTCAGGTCATGATCCCAGGGTCCTGGGATCGAGCCCCGCATCGGGCTCTCTGCTCAGCAGGGAGCCTGCTTCTTTCTCTCTCTCTCTCTCTCTCTCTCTCTCTGCCTGCCTCTCTGACTACTTGTGATCTCTCTGTCAAATAAATAAAATTTTAAAAAATAAATAAATAAAGACAACAACCATAGTTAATATAGTTAACACTTTATTGTATATTCTTCCAGTTTAAGACATATGAAACTTTTTTTAATGTCTTTAAATTATCAAATGCTTCTCTCTGTAGCATAATGCTCAGAGACTGATTACTACTGTTTCAACACAAAATTCATTCAAATGGATCCTCTACTGTTAGACATTATATTTAAAAGCTGCTAAGAGAGTAAATCTTAAATGTTCTCACCACACAAAAAAAGCAAATGTGAGGTGATGGATGTATCAACTAACTTTTTACCGTGGTAATCATTCTGCAATATATATGTTTATCAAATCATCACATCTTATACCTTAAACTTACATAATGTTATAGATCAATTATATCTCCATAAATCTTGAAAAAATTACCCTTTGGTCACTACAGCCATCTTTTTGGAAGGAAGTGGGCCATGAACAATTGCTGAAGAAGGAAAGCTGTATTTTGGAGGTCAAATATACACATATTATACTTGATATAAAACTGATTGGAAATGAGATCACTTTAGAAGGAAGGATGGTACAACTTAAAATATCATTCTCATTAATTTCCTTTAAGAAAAACGCCAATGAAGGAAGAAATAAGTATATTACATTATGTATTATTATATTAACATTATTATGTATTATCAGTATTAGCATTATTATATATAGTAAATATTATATTTACTATAATATATGTCTAGACTCCTCCCCTTCAGATTTTCTATTAATATGACCCACTAGGACACCTACTATAATATGCTATACTCTAAGTCTATACTCTTCCCCTTCAGATTTTCTATTAATATGACCCACTGGGGCACCTGGGTGGCTCAGTAGGTTAAACACCTGACCTTTAAAATCCATCTGTTATTTGCTAAGAATATATTCAAAAAAAAAAAGAAAGAAAGAAAAAAGGGGAGTGCATTGGGGAAGGTGGCGGTGGACGGGGGGATAAGACAGAGAGTCTTAAGCAGACTCTCTGCTGGCCCGTGCTAGGCTCAAACTCAACCCTGAGATAATGACCTGAGCTGAACCAAGAGTTGGACACTTAACCAACTACGCCACCCAAGTGCCCCCAAATTTGTACAATTAAAAGCAAATCTTGCCTTCACTCCTGTCCTCTGGTCTATTAGATCACTTTCCCACAGGCAACTAGTTACCAGTTCCTTGATATCCTGCCAAAGATAATCTTTAGATTTATAAGCATGTGGACCTATGTATCTTCTAAAACATCATAAATGGTAACATTCTAAATATACACACAATTCTCTCCCTTGCCCTTTTACTCACTATATGTTGGTATTATTATGTACAGAACTGCCTTAAAAAAAAAAAAAGGCTATACAGTAAATCTCTTACTATCCAGACTCTACCGGGAACCAGAAAGATTTAGATTTTAAACAGCTTTAGAGACAATTTTAATTACTTGTCCTGGTTATTTAAATTCTTGATAAAAAGAAAAGTTGCAGATATTAAAACACTATTAAGCTCAAAAGCTTTATTCCAGATATAGCTGATTCTCATTCCCAAAGTTATGTTCTAAAAAGTCACTGTAAAGACTGAATTAGCAAATACTGAATCATTCCTCGTAGTCTGGAAAACACAGGGTTAAGTCTCTGCAAACTCCTGGTCATATTTTTATCAACTGATTAATATATAGCCTTGTTTTATGTGTTTCTGTTTAAAGACATCTTATTTAATATATATTTATGATTCATTAACATTGAACTCATGGCCAATAGCACTTTAACTCATGCCTGGACAAAGGTTACTGAACACACACATATTTTCTCTGTCAAATCTGTGCTCATTCACATCACACCCTTCTTGTCCTTAGGAATATAGCACTTCTAAACCATACTTGGGGGCCGTTTTAAACAGCCAAACCACCAACAAAAGACACATTATGTGTGGAAAATATAACTTAGACCACAAAAAGGATACTTGTTTACAGTGTAAGAGTTGGAACAAGGAGACACAGTTGCACCTTGTTTGACTCATCTGGGAACAGCCACAGCAGGCACTTAAATTTTTCTCAGCTCTGTGCATGTTCACTCTTGCTTGTGAAAGCACCGTGAGTATTAATTTGGGGGTTACCAATATACTTTAGTGAGTGGGTAAACTCATAAATGCAGAACCCAGGGGCACCTGGGTGGATCAGAGAGTTAAGCGTCTGCCTTCAGCTCAGGTCCTGGGATGGAGCCCCATAAAGGGCTCCCTGCTCAGCGGGGAGTTTGCTTCTCCCTCACTGCCTGCCACTCCCTCATCTCTCCCCCTGCTCACACACGCTCTCACCCCCTGCTTGCTCGCTCTCAAATTAAAAAAAAAAAAAAAAAAATATATATATATATATATATATATATGTGTGTGTGTGTGTGTATATATAAAAGGATATATGTGTGTGTGTGTATATATATATATATATATATATATATATATATATATAAAAGGCAGAATCCATGAAAGAAGGATGACCATCTTTAAGAAGAAATGTTATAGCATCTTTTTCTATGACAAACAGAATGTAACTAGCCACAAATGAATATTACTTTCCACTAATTCATGACAGATTTCTATTTGATTTCTATCACACAATTTTACATCCTTATATGGAAATATCAAGACAAATTTAAATGCTACTTCTATCCCACACTGGGTATAGGGATTACTTAAAGTAAAAAAGGAAGAAGAAGTTTCCTAAAAGCTACTTTTCTTTTCTTTTTTTCTTTAAGTAGGCCCTATGCCCAGTATGGGGCTTGAACTCACGACCCTGAGATTAAGAGTTGCATGTTCTACCAACTGAGCCGGCCAGGCACCTCCCCTAAAAGCTATTTCTATACAGGTACACTTTTTAGCAAATCCCTAGCTAATATTAATATTCGTATTTTATTTCCTCATTAAAAACTATGTCATCAAAAACTTCAAAGTTTTCACCTTATTTTACATTGTATTTCTAATAATATTTACAGTAATTGTGCCCAAAAATGTTTCATGATAGAAATAACTTTTCTGGCTCAGTTTATATTTTTTTATTCGAAGTGGCTTTCCTTTGTTCAGAATACAATATTTGAAATCGAAAGTTTAGTTTTCTTCTTTGATTTTGTAAGAGCTTTCACATAAACATTACAATGATATTGAAAGTAGTTTTTGATAGATTTAATTTGAGTGAAAGCTGTGTGACTTGCAATGTAGGTAAATCAAGTTCCAACTTTTACGTAATGATCAATTTTTTTAATTAAACTCCCCCAAAATGGTTAAGTTATTTTGAGCTTCTCTGTCTAGAAATTGGAGCAGCACTCTGAAGAAAGCAAGGACAAAATAATGTGTAAGTAATACAATGAAAATTTGTCATAAGAAACCTAATTTCCATACCTAAGATAAGGTCAGAAAGAAAAAAGAACAAAAAGGGAATAAAAGAAAAAGACATACTTCCTAATCATGGCATACTTTCTCAAAACATACATATTTAGGAGAAGGGGAAGTGTGTTGGGAAGAATTGCTGAGATGATGCTCAGACCAGAGTCCCTGGGTGATTCTATCAGGCAAGGGACAAGTCAGAAGTACACTTGACAAATTCTAACCTGCTCCGAGTCTTAGTCACTATCACTTATTGAAATTATGTGGACACGGGATTAGGTCAAGTCAAAAAAGCCCACGTTCCGTAACAGTTTAAACTTCAACTATTTACTTGCACAAAAGAAGAAACCTATCTTAAAAGTGTCTAATTTATTACAGACAAGAACAAACAATGCAGGGCGGATCAACGGCCTCCGGAGACAGCAGGAAGGAGCTCTGAAGTTACATCAATGTGGACACACACTGAATAAAGGTCATTTTCCAAAGCAATTAAAACAATGATGTCAACTCCTACCTAGTGCAGGATGTTTCTTAGTTGTTATTGTATTGAAAGCAATTGCCTTCTTCTCCTCCTTGCCATACTAGACAACCTGTTTTCTAAAACAAGTAAAAAGTCACAATTTTAATCTCCCAATTTCTACTTCAGATACAGAGACGATTTAAAATTATTTTTACCATCTGTATTACTCACTCACGGAGCATATACACACAAATTTCACAAAATAAAATTCACTAGAAATTAATTCTAGTATCATGGAATAACTTGGATCAAATTAAAACATGTAAGTAAATGGGCAGGACTATAGCAAGTCGCCTTATTTTAATGACAAATATAGGACAAAATCACAAATTATGCAAAAAGCAAAATAAGAATCAGGACTCCCTTCCCTAGCTAAACCCCCACCAACCTGCCTTCCTGGTTCCTCAGAGAGGCTCACTCTGTCCCCCTGCCTTAAATCATTCTTGTGAATATTGGCTCATGATACCTGGTTATTTTTCTTCATAGAACTTGAAACTTTACATTTATTTCTGTTTGTTTAAGCCAGAAGCTCTATGTACACCAAGGTATATGCAGCTTTAGCACGTAACACAACAGGCCTAACACATATCAATAATTACTGAAAGAAAAAGGTAGACATGGGAGTGGTAGACAGTCTTCGTGGGATAAACAAAGACAATATGATCCTGACTATGAAATATATGCCACTGCCTAAGCCACAGTTTTAAATACCACAGTTAAAAAAAAATAGTCTTAAGAGTCCTAATGCATTTCAGCATATTTGGACAATCTAGCAATAAAAATAAGAAATGCTTTTGTCCTAAGAAAGATACATTATCTGAAAAAAAGAGAATCCTAATAATCACTACAGACTTTCCAGTGCATAAGCTAAATATAAAAACCCTAAACTATTAACAAATTAAATCCAGCAACTTATTAAAAAGTATAAAGTTCACATGACCATGTAGGATACACCTCAGAAAATAAGAAAAACTCATATGTAACAAATAACACAGGGAAAAAAAGTATAAGACTCTCAATAATACTTAACACCCATTTCGACTCTTTATAGCGATTCCCTATAAAGTTCCTAACAAAAAGTATATAAATCACAGAAATTCCATTTCATGGTGCGATTATCCACTAAGCTTCAATGATACTATGTCTAAAAGTGGTTACTATGTCACCTAAAAAGAGAGCAAATTATGGGTGACTTTCAGCCTATCTCTAAGTATTTCCAAATGTTATTTCAGACACAACATGAAAAACTTTGGAAATGTGCTGTTTTAGTCTCTGAAAAGTTAAATTATTCCTTCATAATAATCCTTCTACTCATAATATTCTAAGAAATGGAGTAGTAGAAAATTCTGTAGGACTTAAAACTAGTGAATCTGTTTGTTCCAGTATTAGCTTATCAGGCCGATCTTTTTCTACTTCCCTCCCACCCACACCTCTGCTCCACTCAGCTGCGCATGTGCCCAGTCCCCACCCACGTATCCTGTCGTTCTTTGTTCATGGAGGCCCCCCAGTACACAAACATATGCACATCTAAGATTTCCCTCCTCCCCCTCTTCACTATTCAAAAGCTTGCTCTCCTCTAAGACCAAGTTAAAATTCCATTCTTCATCAAGCCCGTATGAGTACCACTTACCTGAGCGTGTAGCATCACTTGTGTTCCTGAAGTACTTTGTTTTACAAGGTACTTTCAATACCATCACTAATAAACAATTATTCTCACAGAAAGTTCATTCCCTTAGTGCTCATAAAGTCCTCCAAGATTGGCATTACTTGTTCTCATTTTACTGAAGAGGAAACAAAGGTAGAGAACAGCTACAGGACCAGTCCACAGGCACATGGTATTAATCCTGTGAAAACCAGGAAGCGAGCTCTTACAGTTACAAGATTAATGCTTTTCCGGCTACCTAATGCTTTCTCCCACTTCATTTTTCTCTATTTTTTTCATGTATTTTTGTCTTCTCTTCACTAATGAGTTCAGGGACCAAAAGGTAGTTTCACCTGTACTCTCTACAACAGCCAAAACAAGGCCAGGCACACAGATTTTATCTACCTACCCTACCTTCTCTCAGAGAAGTCTTGGAAAGCAGCAAAGAAAAGCATGAGACATGAAACATGCGGACAAAAACTAGCCTGCTGAAAATATATTTAAGAAAAGAAAGAAAGAAAGAAATGAAAACAAATTTTACCTTAAAAGAAAAGTAGCAGATACCTTAATTCTTACTTTGTTCTATCTTACCATTCCAGGTATAGAAGTTACAAGAAATCCCAAGACTAAGGGAATGGGAATATGGGTAGAAAGAACTAAGAGATTAAAATTCTACGTAGAGCAGAAGGACTTTAAGACACTGGGATATGTGAGGTTTAGGAGTCCATGGCTTTAGAAAAAGGGGCTGGTCTGGAGACCAAGGTCAGTCCAGGAAAGCACCCTATAACGAGTATTTCAGGCTTTGCGGACCATGGAGTCTCTGTCACAACTGCTCAATTCTGCTGCCGCAGAAAAATCAGTCACAGATAACAATACACAAAGATGCACGCTTGTGTCCAATAAAACTTTATAAATGTTTATTTAAAAAATTTATAAATGTGGTGTGCCAACCCTTGCATTACTTGGTCCAACCACTTAAAAAATCTGTCACATCTGTCAAATGTCCTTTTCACTTCAGTCCTAGTTTCTGCCTAACTCAACCAGGAACTGTTATCACCCCATGGCAGGCATTTATATCAATTCACAGAGGTGGTCTGGTTGTCATTGTGACTTAGGGACACTATTGACAAGGGTCCAGGGATGCTAACATGTGGCAAGACAAGGGGCAATCCTCATCAACAAAGACCTGTCCTGCCCAAAATGCCAACAGCTCTGTTCCTGAGAAACAGGGCAGCCTCTCCCCGATCCCAACCTTCCCACCCCTCAAGCTGCTTCCATTATCGCAAAGTAGGAAACGAGAAGTTCCCGGTAACACTGACCATGGCTTAGTTCTGTTTTCTCTTTTCATTAGGCAGCACGTGCACACAGGTACCCATACCAACATATACATGTGCAAACACAGGCACAGAGATTTGAGGGGAAAAAAAGAAAAGACCACTCCACCCTCTTAGTGGTGCTGCTTTTATTTTGAAGGTGTTGCTAAGTGAAATGTGTTTTATGGCCACGGGACACGCAAAGGTTTGAAGGAAAAAGTGAGCTGTTTTCCACCAACTGAAAAGCAGCAGCAACTGGTGGGCATTTATTTCACTATCATAAGCTTATTGAATTCCCTCTCCTCCCCCATTTTTCGTTTCTCTCTGATATATGTCTCCTGGCCTACAAACAAAGGGTGCCAACCCCCAGTTCCTCTGTTTTTGGATCCCAGGAAACTTGGCACCCAATAAATCGATGGTCTCTCATAACTTCTCCAGCATATCTCTTAATTCAACTTGAGACTGGAACAGACTGACCAGACACGGCCCTACTGCAGCTGTTGGATAGGAAGCATTACAAGATAAAAACTTGGTTTAAAGTCACTATGGTTAATAAGTGACCAAAGTCTGATTCAGCCAGTGTAAAGACAACCTGAGCCGTGTGCTGGTGAGCTAGCACAAAGAGAATGGGCACAGGGATCGTGCTGGGCAGGGTGAGGTGAGGTAGGCCCTACACTGAGGAGAACAGCTGGTGAACAAGCAAGCAAGTGAGCACACTCATTTATCAGACAGAAATGTCAAAGTGTTTAACTACTTTGCTCCCAATTAGATTTCTAATTTACTACAGCTTCAAGCTTAATGAGCTCTGTAGTTATAAGCTTGTTCATCTGGCAGAAATTTATTAAGCATCTCCTCTGAGCCAGGTAGTTTTCTGGAAACTGAGAATACGGCATTCGACAAGATATAAAATGACCTACCGTTTTTCTAGATCTTCCATTCCAGAATGTTTGCATGCAGGAAGAAGGTAGAGAAAGATAACAAACCTAAGTTAAAATATGATGAGTGTGGATTTAAAAAAAAAAAGTGGAGGGACATGAAAGGGAATGACTAGATGGCTACTCTGAATGTATGGTCAGAAAAGATCTCTCTAGTAAGGCATTTGAGCTGTGATCTGACTGACAAAAAGTGGTCAGCTAACTGAAGATCTGGAGGAAGTTCATCCCAGACAATGGGAAGAGCCTAAGCCAAGGGAGGACCAAACACCTCATGTTTTGAGGAAAGGAAAGAAAACTATCATGGCTATAGTTGGAGGAGGAAGGCAGATGAGAGCTACAAGAGGCCACGATTACTTAGGAACCAGGAGGCCATGGTTACGAGTGTGGCTTTTATCTCATGAATGATGCGGAATCTGTAGAGATTTGATACAACACACAGACACGATTTACATTTTGAAAAGATCAGTCAGGCCCAGGGAAGAGAAGAGTCTGTAGAGCTATAAGAATGAGCACAGGAGGGGCACCTGGGTGGCTCAGTGGGTTAAGCCTCTGCCTTCGGCTCAGGTCATGATCTCAGGTCCTGAGATTGAGCCCCACATTGAGCTCTCTGCTCAGAGGGGAACCTGCTTCCCCTCCTCTCTCTCTGCCTGCCTCTCTGCCTACTTGTGATCTCTGTCTGTCAAATAAATAAATAAAATCTTAAAAAAAAAAAAAAAAAAAAAAGAATGAGCACAGGAAAGCCATTAGGAGACCACTTGAATGATTCAGGTAAGAGATGAGAGTAGATTAGATTAGGAATCCAGCAGTGAAAATAGAGAGGATAAAAAAGATTTAGAATATGTTTAAAAAATAAAGTCAACTTAAACTGGATATGAGAAGCAAAAAAAAAAAAAAAGAAAAAAAAAAAAGAAAATCCAGGATGACAGCTTAACTTGGATTTCCTAGGAAACAGAGCTTGAGACCTAAGCTTGTTCTTTGTGGGGGATAGGATCCCAGGGAAGGAAGAGTGAGGGAAAAAAAGACAAGTAAGGCAGCAAAGAGGGAGAATAAATACAAGGCATCTGCTGAGCTGGCAAAAGCTTCAAAAACAGACAAATGACTGCTAATCTTGTAAAACTTTTTCAGAAGACTGTACAAAACCTGTGTGTCTTGGAAACTGTCCAGTGAGAGGACGAAGGAAGAAGAATTTTCCCTTCTTTACCCTTCTCCCACCAATTCTACCCCACAAGCTTTTAACCCTTCCCACTTCTCAACATGTGACCCACTCCTTCCAGAGCACCTACAGGTCCAAAATGGCCAGTGTCAAGGTGTGATGGTCTTGGACTGTCAGGTAGCACAATGAATGCAGGCTGTCTGGTCCGTAAGAACAGCAGCAGCTGCCAGGGCTTCATGGCCAAAAGAACAGCATGAGGGGCAGGCAAATGGGAGTACCTGAGGCCAATTAGCTCTGCACTGGCACAGAAACCCACAGAGCTGACTCTGGCTTTCAGGCTTATGGACTTGGGTAAATGGTGATCCCTTTTACTGACACGCAGAAGACTAAAAAGTACCAGATGTTTGCAAGAAAAATCAAGAGTTCTGCTTAGTACATGTTCAATCTGAGATATGAATCAGACATCCAAGTGGGTATAAAGTAAGCACTGGAGATTGACGAGTCTGGAATTCATGTGGGAAGACAGCACTATAGACATATTTGGCAGTCATCGGGATAGAGATGGCACTGAAAGCAAGAGACTATGTAAGTTTAAGAAAGGGGGGGAAAAGGGATATAGAAAAGAGAAGAAGTACTGCATAAATACTTTGGCCCACTGATGTTTAGAAAATGAACAGAAGAGGATGAAGCAAAGATGAACAAGTGGAGAGTAAGACCAAAGAAAAAACCAGGAGTGTGGTGCTGTAGATGAGAGAGCAGTGTATCTAGGAAGACAGGGGACAGCTATGCTGGAGGATGACGGGTACGGTGAATGAGAACAGAGACATGATGACCGGAGGTCATAGGACCTTCACAAGAAGGCTGGGGGGGAACAGTGGGAATAGAAACCTGACTGGAAGAGACCCAGAGAAGATTCATCAAGGAAATGGGAGTTTGTGGTAAAAGGGGAGCGAAGAAATGGGAGGGCACACACAGACAAGGGAAGCTTTTCAAATGACTGTCATCAAGGTATTTTCGTACACCAGTGAGAAGAAACCAAAAGAGAGGGAGGAACATATGACACCCAAAGGAGGATCACGGTCTTTACACAGATCCATGCTGACATCAATAAAATGCGTGCCATGCAGCCAGACTGCCCTCATGTTCACTTTGATAGGTATACTTTTCTAGACAAGAAATAAGTTTCATGATAAATTCTAATTATAGTTCTGCTTCACACACACACACACACACACACACACTAAATCCCACAGAGGAAAATCAATTTATCTACATAATCAAATATCACCATCTAGTGGCTGAAACCTTAAAAGTCAACATATCAAAGTTTGGACTCACACCAAGACTCCTGAAAGGTATAACCCAATTAGTAACAATTCTAGTAAAAGGTGTCTGCACAAAATAACTTATAAAAAATCTTAATATTACATGAACGCACCAATCACATAAAAAAAAAATCCTAAAACATAATATCTGAAGTACATGTATTGAATGTTTCCGAGGTGCCAGATGACATGTTAAGCTCTTTCACATGGACTTGCTTTTTAATCCCCCAACAGTCTATGAGAGAAGTCTTACCATTTTATACATGAGGAAATTGACACTTAAAAAGTTAATAATCTGCCAAAGGTTTCATAGACATGATAAAGCTAGGATCTGAACAGAGGTAAGAGGACTTCAAAATCCACACTCTTAATCACTATACTCACAATACTATGCCTGTGCATTAAAATTACTTAGTGTTTAGAGGAGAACACCAGTTTTTGGTTGCAAAGAATTATAAATACTATAAGGGAGAACTCCAGATCTTAAAAATCATTCGATTGCAAACCAATGTTTTCTAAGGGTAGTTACTAATGAAGGAAACTCACAGCAGGAGCCTATAATGCCAAAAACTTGTGCTGCCTTTTGAGGATGACATTAACACATTTGGCTTGTGCTATATTTCATGTGTTCAGACCACACTCTAAGTGCTAAATAAAACTAAATGAGAAAATACTAAGTGCAAAAAAAAAAAAAGAAAGAGGAAAGAAAGAAAAGGAAGGAGCTAGGGAAGGAGGAAGGGAAAGAAGGAAGAAAATCACAAGGAGGCAAAAGCTAGAAAGTAGAAGTAACTCCCTCTTCTTCATCAACCTTTCTCCCTTCCTCCATCTCTAGCAAGTCCTCCAGAGGCACTCCTACTTCTCTACCATTCTAATGATTCATACTCGTGCCAAGTTCAAAGCTGTTCCAAATTCTGATGCACTTAATCTTTACCATCATTTAAAAACAACAACTAATGGGGCGCCTGGGTGGCTCAGTGGGTTAAGCCGCTGCCTTCGGCTCAGGTCGTGATCTCAGGGTCCTGGGATCGAGTCCCGCATGGGGCTCTCTGCTCAGCAGGGAGCCCACTTCCTCCTCTCTCTCTCTCTCTCTGCCTGCCTCTCCGACTACTTGTGATTTCTCTCTGTCAAATAAATAAATAAAAATCTTTAAAAAAAAAAAAAAACAACAACTAAATAAAGTGACACAATTTTATATAACCTCTGAGATGTGAACTTGAGGAGTTGAGATTCTAATTCAAGAATTAGAAATATGGGGGCGCCTGGGTGGCTCAGTGGGTTAAGCCTCTACCTTCAGCTCAGGTCATGATCTCAGGGTCCTGGGATCGAGCCCCGCATCGGGGTCTCTGCTCATCAGGGAGCCTGCTTCTTCCTCTCTCTCTGCCTGCCTCACTGCCTACTTGTGATCTCCCTCGGTCAAATAAATAAATAAAATCTTTAAAAAAAAAAGAATTGGGAATATGTGCAACTGCAAAATTCCCACCCCTCACCCCATTTCCAGACTGGGGACTTCTGCCACTGCTCCCAGAGCACAGGAAATAATTTAAAAGGCTAACACAGTGACCCTGAGACCATAACCCAAGCTAAATCAAGAGTCAAATGCTAAACCGACCAAGATGCCTGGGCGCCCCTGATTTTTTTTTTAAATCAAATTTACTGGACTATAATCTAGATGCCAAAACATGTACCCATTTTAAGCATATCCTTCAATGAGCTTTTACAAACGTACACATACAGGTAAATACCACAACCATTCATCATAAGAAACATTTTTATTAACCCAAAAAGTTCCCTAGGCCCTTTCGCAAACAACCCACCCCAATTTCTGGTTCCAGACAAATACTATGGATTAGAGTTCCATTTAGGGGTTGCATAGATGGAATCAGTATGCTCTCTTCCTGACTTCTCTGAACATGATCATTTTTGGATGCATTAATCATCCCTTTTCATTGCTCCATAGGACACTGCTGGATGGATAAACCGCAATTTATTTCCCTATTCACCTGCTGATAGATATTTTGGTTGTTTCCACTTCATAGACACTATGAATACTACTACTAGGAACACTGTTAGGTAAGTCTTTGAGTGAATATTTTCCTTTCTCCTGAATAAATACCTAGGAGGGAGTAGACTGCTAGATTGTATGGTAATGCTGTATATTTAACGTTAGAAGAAATAGCCAGACTGTGGTCTGAAGTAGTTAAACTGTTTTACATTTTCATGGACAATGGCTTGAAAGTTTGAGTTGTCCCACATCCTCCCTTGGTATTATCAGTCCTTTCCATTTTAGCATTCTGGTAGTTAGACAGCAGTATGCTGTAGTTTTACTTGGAAGTTTTCTAGGGACTATTCATGCTGAACAGCTTTTCATGTCCATGTGGGCCATTCATGTATCTTCTTTTGTAAAGCTTCAGGTCAAACTTTGTATACAATCTTTAACTGGCTAGTGTCTTGCCACTGAGTTGTGCCAGTGTCTATGTCCTATGTCAGATATGGACATAGGAAAATGTTCTATGTCAGATATATATGCATTATAAATATTCTCTCTGAATTTTCATTTTCTCAATTATGCCTTTTGATAACCAGATGTTTCAACTTTGCTCAACTACCACATAAATGTGAGTAATTTCTGCACCTTATATTCTTTTCATGATCTGTAGATGTCCATTCTTACACTAACACTATTAAGGCACAGCATTCAAGAATGTGCCGATGCAATAAAATAGCGTTAAGTTCTCTACATATTTTTTGGCCCATAGAATTATTTTGGCCAGTCTAGATTCTTTCCATTTCCTTAGGAATTTAAGGATAAGCTTGTCAATTACTACAAGATCAAGCCTGCCAGGATTTTGATTGAAATTTCATTACATTTACAGCTTCATTTGAGGGTCTGATAGGAGCCACAAATTGTTCTAATTTGGGGGTACTACCTCCGACTAGATGCTCAAAGAGGGGCTCATGGAGATGATCACATGTGAGTGTAGATCAGAAGGACAAGAAGAGAGAAATTAGAAAACAGAAGATAAGAGCTCTTCCGACAGAGCATCACAGGACAAAGTTGTATAAAAACTTTGTTCAAAAACACAAGGAAGGCCAGTGTTGCTAAAATGTAGTGATAATGAAAATGCTTAAAGATGAAGTTGATTCAGAAGACAGGCCCTGAGGTTCTGTAGTGTTTTGTTTTGTTATTTAAAAGATTTTATTTATTTATATGACCCAGAGAGAGAGATCACACGTAGGCATAGAGGCAGGTAGAGGGGGAGAGGGTTCTGAGCAGAGAACCTGATGCAGGGCTTGATCCTAGGACCCTGAGATCATGACCTGATCCAAAGGCAGAGGCTTAACGCACTGAACCACCCAGGCGCCCCAAAGAGAAGCAGGCTCCCCATTGAGCAAGGAGCCCAATGCGGGACTCGATCCCCAGGATTCTGGGATCATAACCTGAGCTGAAGGCAGCAGCTTAACCAACTGAGCCACCCAGTCGATCCTGTTTCATTTTATGTTGTTTTTTTTTTTTTAATTTAGCTTCACTATTCCTCCTCGAATTATTTTTTACTCCTCGTATTAACTTAAATCAAGTTTAATGTTATCTTAGGTCTTTTTAAACTATTATTTCTATTTAGTTTTGGCACAGAGTAGCCAAACTGTTCAATTCCACTAGATTCCTTTTATTCTGTTTAGTTATCTTCTAAAGCTGTGTATATATTACTCCAAAACAAATGCTGACCAGCAAAAATACGCAATCATTTCACAGTGTTCTCTATTCAAAATAAAGCACCGAACCCAGCTGATGTCAGTGAAACGACTCAATGTTTTGACATGCAGGCAGAAAACAAGAGTTATTTTGTTTATCTACAGAGTTGCTATCTCCCTTGTATCACAGGAAATTCAGAGGAACTCCCATGGTAATAACTGAATAGCTTTTCCCTCCTGCACACTAGTGTGGTCTAGAGAAAAAGGCATAAACAAAGTTAATGAACTTTTAACAGGCACTTACAGGAATTTCTAAAGATGTTTTATCGATGTTCTGAAAATGATTTCATAAATGCGGAAAATTTATAGTGGTTTTTCTTCTAAGAATGGTCAATCTTGAAAAGTTCTACTTTTTTTTTTTGGAAGATTTTATTTATTTATTTGACAGAGAGAGAGAGATCATAAGTAAGCAGACAGGCAGGCGGGGCGCGGGGGTGGGGAGGCAGGCCACCCGCTGAGCAGAGAGCCTGACGCAGGTCTCGATGCGGGTCTCGATCCCAGGACCCTGAGATCATGACCTGAGCCGAAGGCAGAGGCTTAACCCACTGAGCCACCCAGGTGCCCCGAAAACTTTTTTTTAAAAGATTTTATTTCTTTGAGAGAGTGCGAGTGTGAGAGAGAGATCATGAGCAGGGGAAAGTGAAGAGGGAAAAGCAGACTCCCCACTGAGCAGGGAGCTGGAAGTGGGACTCAACCCCAGGACCCTGGGATCATGACCCAAGCCAAAGGCAGACACTTAACTAACTGAGCCACGCAGGCGCCCCAAAAGAAAGTTTTTTATGCATAAAATATCAGAAGTAGGATTAAGAATATAACATGTTAGTTGTCCTTGATTGTTATTTATTTGCCATCATTCATTTCCAATTTGAGGTGCTAATATACTCTAGTCTAGACACCAGTTGATGTTTTACATTAAAATATATTAATAAAAGATTACTCCAAAATCAAAAATAAAAACAGAACTAGAAACCAAAATGTTGTTTCTTCAAATCTGACTCATTCACAACAAAAATGACTAACAAGGAATCTTATACCCACCCTGAGCAATTTTAATTAAGAAGAAAAAAGAACAAAGAGAAGAAAACTGCTTTTTGTTCAGTACTGCTTTTTTTTTCTTTTTGTTTTGTTTTGTTTTGTTTTGTTTTGAGAGAGAGAGATAGATCACAAGCAGGCAGAGAGACAGGCAGAGAAGAAGGGGGAAGCAGGCCCCCCGTTGTCCAGAGAGCCCAATGCAGGGCTTGATCCCAGGACCCTGAGATCAAGACCTAAGCCGAAAGCAGAGGCTTAACCCACTGAGCCACCCAGATGCCCCTCAGTACTACTTTTAATTTCTCAAATTTTTCATTACCACATGGAAGTTACCAGTCAAAGGCACACAGGCCTGATTTTAGATCTCTGGATGACCTGAAGGGTATTGTCCTAAACTCAGACCTATTCAGATACCACTCCTGCCGACCATACATGTATCTTCTCGAAATAATATCCTTAGTGCAAAAAAAAAAAAAAAAAAAAAAAAAACTCCTCATGTTAGCTAGTATAATTCTCTTAATATATTTCATTCCCCAAGGATAAATGTTTCAGGATTTTATTTAAGATTTTATTTATTTGAGAGATACAGAGAGACAGAGCATGAGCGAAGAGTGGGAGAAGCAGACTCCCTTCTGAGCAGGGAGACTGATGCAGAGATTAATCCCAAGACTCTGAGATCATGACCTGAGCTGAGGGCAGAGGCTTAACCAACTGAGCCATCCAGGCACTCCAATATTTCAAGATTTTTATTAAAATATGACTTTCAGCAGATATTAAACACAGTAAACTGACATAGGCATGACATCTTTCAAATGGCTGCATTGATGACAACCTCATGTTACTTCTCTCCCAATATGATACAGTAGAAAATACAAACCTATTAAGTACTCTTGCAGAAAAGTCAATCAGAATCGAAATCAAATCTCCTTACCTTAGTTGACAAAAAACACATGAAACAGAGGAACAAGTTAAATGACATCCATAAGGAACAATTAAATAGAAAATTGGTCTAGACTCTTCAAAAAAGTCACTATCAGGGGGGATAAAGTAGGGGACCTAAGTAGACACTAAAGAGCTACAACCATGAAATGAATGTGTGAACTCTGACTAGATCCTGATTTAAAAACAAAACAAAAGAAAACAAACTGTAAAAAACATTTCAATGAAAATTAGAAAAATCTAAATGTGGACTGCATATTAGTTTACTAAATTGTTAACGTTCACAGATTTGATAGTTACAATGTGTAGTAAGAGAATATTCTTATTCTTTTTTTTTTTTTTTTTTCTTTTTTTTTAAGTAGACTCCATACCCAACATGAGGCTCAAACTAACAACCTACAGCTCAGGAGCTGCACGCTTTACTGAGCTAGCCAGGCGCCCCCGAATATCCTTACTCTTATAAAAAGCGTGCTAAATTAGGAGAGAGGTGTCATGTCTACAACTTACTTTCAGACAACATAAAAAAAACCTGTAAATTTATAATTACATGTCAGTGTATATATGTATGTGTAGAAATAGATAAATAGAGCAGTTAACAGGAATTTTTTGTCTAGGTAGAGGGAATACAGAGGTTGAACTATTATTTTAACTCTAATGTAGATTTGAAATTTTTAAAAATACAAATGTCTTTTTCCACCTCTAGGTCATAAAGATACCCTTCCATATTTTCTTTAATTAACTGTGTAGTTTTACATTTCACACTAAGGTTTTTTTTTGTTTGTTTGTTTGTCTCTCTAGAGTCCATATTTGGATGAGGTATCAGATAAAGACCATTTTCTTTTCCTATATAGAGAATTCCAGCTTTCTCTATAGAATCTCCAAGCCAATGGGTTCAGTCCCCACTGATTTGTGAAAGAATGATTTTTGTTCCCATGGAAAGACCTAACCAGAGATGGGGAAAAGGAACAAGAATGTAGGAAAAAAAGGAAAACAGAAAAAGGTAAAGGGTAAAGAGCAAAAGCATAAGTGCTTAGCAGAATAAAGGCTGAAGATAAGTGAAATTATTATCAAATTCCTATGCACAACCATATTTATTGAAGTACATAAAAGCCAATGAAAAAGGATAACTGAAAATCTTTAAAAAAAAAAGTACATGCCCTCAAAGCCCTTCAGGAAACACCCAATTTGTCTGGTATATAATAACACAAGGAGAAAGTTTTCAGAAATTAAACTATCTCCTACCAACCAAGAATGCGGATTACATTTTACTCAGCATTTACTCTTCTTCAGACAAAACAAAAACGATAGCAAAGCAGACATTCCAAGCATCTTAGGGACTCTTCTACAAACTTTCAGACTCCATGGAATGTTTCAAGGTGTCTTTAAAACTTATTTAATTGATTAATTTACCATCTAGATCAGAATTGTAAGACATGAATTTATAGAATTCATAGCTCTTCATCTCATCACTGACAGAAATGTAAACCGTTCTCTGTAAGAAAACCTTAAAAACATACCTTTTATTTTCAGCCAAACTGGCTCCTTCATCCTTCAGCTGCTTACTCTTCTCAGCAGAGCCCTCAGAAAGCATTTCCTTCCTTCGTTTAATGCCATGAAGCCAGTTCCCTTCTTCATTCTCCATTACATCCTTCTCATCAGCAGCTTCAGCTTCAAACTGCTGGGAAGTCACCTTTGAGACCTTCTCGCCAATTTTCCTCTTCCATCCAAAGGAAGCCATTCTGGGAAATTACAAAGAAACAGCTTTAAAATTCAAACTTGGCCTTTTATAGAAGTTCTCCAAATAATAGGTGAAGAAGGGATAACAGAATCAGACTGGCACCACTTTTTAAACTCCTAATTAAATGGTGGATCAAGGCAATAGTCAACAAAGGTTGCTAACATCATAAAGAAAGCCAACTGGACAGTATCTCCTGGTGGAAGGGCCATACCACCAACGAAGTTCCTATGAAGGTCACAGATGTTGGACCTATGAAGTCAAAAACTAATTCTGAATCAGACTGAGTGTACCAAACTCTACCAGTTTATAAGAAACCTGTGGTGTGGATGAGCATGCTAGATAACATGTTGGAGATGAAGACAGCAAAAACCTTTAGAAAAATAAAACTGGTTTCTTCAAGAAACAAACTTCCAGGAAAAAAGAGAAAGATGGGAAATTAAAAAGAAACTTCAGAGACATACTAAACCAAATAAAACCTAGACATACTAAACCAAATAAAACCTATGCATCTTGTTTAGCTCTGGATTCAAAGAAGCCAGTGGGAAGGAAATATTTATGAAATAATAGGGGAAACCAGAACACTGATTTGATATTTGATGATATCAAGGAATTATCACTATTGTTTAAGGTATGATAATACTATTATAATAAATGTTTATAAAAAGAACGTTTATCTTTTAGGAATATATACTAAAATATTTCATGAGATTAAATGATATCTAGAAATTTTTTTCAAAGTGATCACCAGGGGTGCGGTTGCAACAGAGGAGAAATATAGATGAAAAGATTGCTCTGGGCTGATAATTGGTAACATTAGGTGATACATACACAGGATTTCTTGTACTTTCCTTTCTCATACATGTTTGAAATTTTTCACAATAAAAAAGTTTTTTAAAAAGTCAAACTTGGTAAATAACTTAATTCACAGAACTACTGGGTAAATTTAAAAGATGATACACGTTGAGCTGTTTTGTAAATCAGCAATGATACACATATGTAAAGGATAAGAAAGAAAGGACAATTGGTGAGACAAAATTAAAGAAAACCATAGAAGCACTCTACAAATTATGTATTTAGAAAAGGGATTTACTGAGGAATTCAAGAACTCTTACTATGTGCATGGATGAGCTTAAAGACACTGAGAAATTCCTGAAATTGTATATATATTTTTTTCTATGTGTGCATTCTGGAGAAGAGTGTCTCAGCTTTCATTCCATTCTTAAGGGAGTCTAAACCCTGAGGCGATTATAATCAACTAGGGGCATAAGGAAAAGCCATGAAGCAGAGGTGTTTATAAACACTATCAAAGAATGGGCATTGTGGGAGTAAGGGAGAGAAAGAAATGAAATAATAAGTTCTAGCAGATGTCAAGGTCTTCATCACCGATGTACATGGCTGAAATAAAATACAAGTAATCAATAGAAGAAAGGAGACAAAAAAGTAAAAGGGACTATGAAGTTATGCACATGGGAAGGCCCAAGATAACGGCAGAACTTGGAGGGGTAAAAAAATTACAGGTCATGTGCCTAAGTTCTAACAAATACAAGGAAGGTTCAATAAATTGTAGCAATCAAGAAATGCATGGGCAGATACACATGAACCACATGCTTTCCACTGGAGCAGGGGTTTTTCAAAAAGTCCAGAGGGGTAATGTATTATAAGCTACAGTGGGGAATTAGGACAATGCCAAACTCTCTTCCCAGACCCGTTATAATATAGGAGATATATTATATGATATATATATATGAGTTTCCTATGTCTGAAGAGGACTTTAAGTAACTTAGGGGAAGAACCAAGAAATGACTCAAAATGAAGTGTGGTTACGTTGGAACAGAAGGCCAGAGGCACAGAGTTAAGACAGTGTAAAAGAATAAATCATTAGGAAGGTCTCATAAGATACCAAGTCAATATACCTAGATAAGAACTCTAGTGTTTATAATTGTCCCTATGACAAGAACGAGGATAATTACATTTTCTGGCTTCAAGTTTCCAAATGGAACTTTGTTTCTAATTCAGCAACGTGAGGAACCAGGTAATGTGGGAACCCCGTTAACAGAGGAAAATTTGGTATATTTATGTAGGGAAATTACATTAAAAATCATCAGTCGAGTCTATATTATTATTGGGAGCAGGGGTTAAGATGGAGAGGAAAGGAAAAAGGAACAGAGATCTTCAACCCAAACCATTGTTCTAAATGTCAAAGACAGGGACAGGCTTAGACCCCAGATGGAGGTTCTCAACCATATATGGAAAAAGTCACACACAACACTGCCTTGGCTGTTTCTGCCATCTTCCTCCACAAATCCTTTAAGCTCTTCTAGAGGTCAGAGGCTGTGGAGGTCAGGTGAGAAGGACCGTTACATGTGTATACAAGGCCTGATGACCACTAGTAGTTGACAAGTTTAGTCTTGAAGAGAGAGAAAAAAATACATTCCTCTCAGACAAGAGTTAATATTGAGTGAAAAGCACAGGCAAGTTCAGGGATAGGGGTTAAAAAATAATGAAGGATTTCCTATCCCTAAGCTTCACATTTCCCAGAGAAATAGGCAGCTCCAAGTAAAGGGAAAAAAAAACAGTTTTGAGTATTTGAGAAGAATAGAAAAGTTCCAAAGTAATCACTATAGAGAATGGGAAAACAGGAAAAGCAACAGTAAAGGATGAATAAAGATAGCAAACAGTATCAAGGTCCCACTGGAGGTTAAAAAGCATGAATCGGTTACCAAGACCATTAGCAGAGCTTTGTATTTTCTTCAAAACTGCCTGGAGACGACAAGAGTAGAGTCAATATACTCCAGAATAAGTGTTATTAGAGAGTAAAAAAGGATACTATAACTTCAATGTTGACACTTGAGGCTTCCTGGAGGGGAGGATGATAAGTTTTGAAAAATAAAAGTTGGCAGCCTTAAAAGGAGGGTGAGTCCTAAGATATATGCGAAACAGTCTCTAAACTGAAAAACGGAACACTCAGAGTTGATTCAGGTATCTTAATTAGTACTAGTCTGTTGTTCCATAAGGTTATCTGAACGTCAAATTAAAACTTCTTATAAATAAGGCTTTCCTGAGTCTATAGTTAGATGCACAAGGCGCCAACATCCCAGCCCTTACGTTTTTTCACCTGGGTAAGAAGTCATATGGGTAAATTATAATCCTATAAGTTTCACATTAAACTCATGAAACAACACAAATTCATTTAATACAGACTTATAGTTAATGAACACCATGAAAACTCTGAACAAAGCGGGGCTCTAAATTCTTCTGTTGGTCCAACGATCCTTACAGCAGGCATTCAATCACTGTGGACGGCTGGACAGTTCTCCCAGCCACAAGCCCAGAATGCATGTCTTCACTGCACTGGAGGATGCAGCACCAAAGACGAGAAACCGCCAGCATCCTTAGGAAACCGAAACAGCATCCTTCGGGTACCGGGATGTACTCGGAGGTCAGAAATTCAAGAAGCGATTTACCCGAAAACGGCACCGTAACAGAGAAACCTGTATTAGCAAGTTCCCCGTGCGAAGTTCATAAAGGCTGCCCTGGACGTCCCCCGCGAGTTCACCAGGCCATGCTCAGCTGCAGACACCCCCATCGCGGGGTGGGAAGCAAGCTCGGGTCCGCTCCTCCCACCGCTAAGGGAAGGTCGAAGCAGCCCCGGCCTCCGTGGAGACGCGGAAGCCGCTCCTGACGCAGGCGTAAGGGAGGGCCTGACCCCCTGGAACCGCTCGTCTCCAGAGATCAACCTTAGCGTCCCCGCTCTGCCCACACCCTTGTTGGGTGTCAACTCCGACGTCTGAAGCTTTTTCCCCTAACCTCCAGACGCACCAGCCTCCTTTAGGATTCTTCCTCCAGCTTCCATCATGGTCAGCGTAAACCCCACTTACCTGATGACCACTCCCCTGGGCCCGTGTTTACATTGTGCTTGCCTTTACCCACCGGAACCGGAAGCTACCCTGCTGGACCTCCTACCGACCTGCCTTTGGCGCTAGGTCTCCCAAGAAACTGACCTGGCCGACCCGGGGCGTCGGAACCACGCCGAGAGACTGGCAGGGAAGAGGCGACTCTCAGAGTCCTTGTGGTTGCCAATCCCTTTCTCGGGACCACAAATCCCAGAGGTCACTGCGGCCGTTCCCACCCCACCACCCTCTGGGATTTGTAGTTTGAGCCACCCGCGCCCCGAGCGCCCTCTAGTAGCAGCCGGGAGCGTCTGGCGCACAGGCGACCGCAGTGCGCGGGAGCGCGGGAAACTAGGGCTGTGCGCGTTGAGGGGAGCGCAGAGAGAGGCAACCCCAGCCAGACTGCGTGCCCGTTCAGTAAGCCGATGGAACAGTCGAGGCTGAGGGTCCCATTACGATAGGACCCTCCCTTAAAGGACTTTACAGCCTAAGAGACCGGCCAGACACAAAGGACAGAAGCAAAAATCCACGGCAAAGGAGTCCAGGGGAGCAGGTCGGGGAGAGAGGCCCCTGGTTCAAACGTAGGCTTCACGTTGGAAAAAACAGGTAAGTTGGGCCCATAAGAAGTATAACCTGAAAGTAGCTGTGGTTTTGATGAGGGAGCACGAGGCTGGCTGAGGACAAAGCAAAAGCTGGCGCCTTGTACCCCCCGCCCCCAATCCGCTTCCCCTCTGTCCTGTGTGTAGCATCCCTCAGGCAGCCCTGACTGCCACGAACAATAAGCAAATAGTTAACTTGCAGAGCTCACAATCCTGCTAGACAGGAGTCTCCCTTGGCTTGCAAATGTCCTAAATCTCACTAACAAAGACGATTGATAGCAGGATTGTGACACCCCACCAACAAGTCTCCCAACTATCTAAATGTTAATGACTGGTCTGAAGACAACCTTGATCAAGCCGCAAGGACAAGACCTCCGGTAGGCCTCCGATATCCTGGCACCTGGAAGGCCCTCTTTAGCATATGAAAACTCCCGTTGAAACCTCCCTTCTCCTCACCTCACCTCACCTCCCCTCCCCTTCCTAGGTTCTAGAACTTCATCAGTTTGTGTCTTGAAAATAATTAAGTGGGAAAATGTAACTCAGAGAACCGTTCAGGAAATTGGAAAAATAGGATTGTGGATTTACCGATGTAGCTCTCTTGTGCAAAGGAAGATCATTTCTGTAGACCAGGCTTTCTCAACCTCAGCGTTCTGTTTCAAACTGCATCCTCCTTGTTGGGGAAAGGGAGGCTCTCCTGTGCGGGGTAGGATGTTCAGCGGCATCCCTGGAATCTACCCACTCGATTCCATACACTCCCACCACCTCTACCACCTCTTGTGACGACCAGAATTGTCTCCAGTCACTGCCAGAGGTCCCTGGAAGGAAAAGCGTTCCCCCACCCCTGCCCCGTTGAGAACCGCTGTTGTGGAACAGTGATGCTCCGAGGTAAGCCTCAGACCCCCGAGGGTTGCCAAGACCTTTTCACATTATCTTCCTGTTCACAGTAAAACATCGTTTGCCTTTTCACAACGTTGACATTGCCCTGGTAACGGAAAAGCAGTGGTGTGTAAAACTGATGGCAGCTCAGCCATCAAGGCAATGATACCAAACTGTGCTAGCTTCCTTGTATTCTTCTCCACCACACTCATAGTACCTCCCCCCCAAAAAAGACCACTCAAAAATATCCTTCACTGGGGCGCCTGGATGGTTCAGTGGGTTAAAGCCTCTGCCTTCTCCACAGGTCATGATGTCAGAGTCCTGGGATCGAGCCCCACATCCGGCTCTGCTCAGCGGGGAGCCTGCTTCCCCCACCCGCTGCCTGCTGCTCTGCCTACTTGTGATCTCTCTCTCTCTCTCTCTCTGTGTCAAATAAATAAAATCTTTTAAAATATATATATATCCTTCACGAAGCAGTAAAACTTATTTTATTAAAATGACCCTTGAACCCTTGATGCTCATAAAGTACTTCTGCTGTGTATTGAAGTAGGATGTCTCAAGTAAAAGCACTTGTGAGATTGCATTATAAACTGAAATACATACGTTTTTGTGGAATACAACTCTTATTTAGAAAAACAACCAGCCGTCCAGCTGGTTATTCAGGCTTGGGTATGTGATAGGCCTTACCCTGAAAGTAAACAAATGGAGCCCATTAACTTCAAGAAAAACAGTTAATGGTGTTGCCCAGAATATACTGTCATATCATAGAAGTGTATCATATAGAAGTATATAACTTCTGATATTATGAAAGACACAAAGGTAGCAGCATGTTTCTTAATATGGGGAGAAGCTGACATGGCCAGGTTCACTGCAAATCTAAAACACTGAAAATCCATCAAGCCAAACGTTTATGATTTGTGTACTTTTCTAAGCTACATACCTCTGTAGCCTTTAAAGAACATGTATCTCCCTGACAAGACACTCACCACAGATTTATGCCTTATGGTCACATTCTTCGTGCTTGGTTCATAGTAGCTGTTTGAGGGCATATGGGTTGCAGTGCAAATTATTAAGTGGTACTTGAAGGTGTACCCCTTTCTAGGGATCTTTTCCTAAAACTCTCAAATAGTTTTACACTGGTAAAGGCAACCTCCCACACCAAGTTTTCACACTACCTACCACTTACTTAAGCCTATGAACTTGAAGTACCTATTAGAGTATATTTAATACATTTCTCATGCTGTTAATTGACAATATAATCATTTTCCAAGTTGCTGGAAATCCTCTAAGTTTGTCATAGTTACCATTTATTGGCACTCACAATAAATAGAACAGCCTATTTGTCTACAATAGGACAGTTCAATAAATATTGATATTTCAAACAAGAAAATTTATTGTACAATTTTATACAGTCAGGGAAAATAATCTAGAGCACCTTATAAATTCCCTAAAAAACAATCTTACATGCTATTCATAACATTCTTTAGTACTGTTTTGTTACAACTGTCAAACTATTTTAAAGATTTAGAATGCCAACAATCTACCTCAATCAAGCCCTGCCTAATGATGCCATATGGAATGTAAGATTTCATTATAGTTGAATTCTAACAGTAGTGGAATTCTAACCAGATCCAATGTTGACAACAAAGAAAATGGGTAACTACATTGCCTTTTATTGTATTCATCTTAGTATTTTTTGTTCAGGTGGTTTTTAGATGAAATAAAAAATCAGTAATTTAGTTGAGACAAAGATCACATTTGAATGCTAAGATGTGTTTAAGCACTGTATTTTATAATTAGACACATTGTCAAAAAGATGCACAGGTGGTCTATGAATAGGTACTTTTTTTCTTAGCTTTCCCAGAAGTTAAAAAATTTAAGCACAATGTAACATGAAAAATGATGTTTTTCTTTATTATCCATTTTTTAAATCAAAGTATTTTAAATTATATGCTTAAATATACCCCAGTCAAAACAAACATGAACACATCTCAGAGATACTGTACTACGAAGATTGATTTCTACCCTATCACCAATGTATAGTTGTGTTGTACGTGGAATTTCAGTCACCTTGTCAGGAGAATTCACAATGAAAATGAGATTTCTGCTGTGGATGGAGAAGATGGACAAGAGTTAGGGGAAAAGATTTATACAACACACTTGTCTCTTATTTGGAAGGTGCCAGTCAGAGCACAGATGCACAACGCTCTCCATCCAGCCACAGTCCACAGTCCACCAAGCATTCATTCATTTATGTGGTAGCACTGCAAAAAGCAGGGAAGGGGGGATGGAGAGTGTGCTCTCATCTTTTTGTATAAAATAATTTAAAACTCTGAAAAACTACAAACGCATCTCAAGAGAAAATATAATCAAAGTAAAAGCAATGGAGTTTATTTCAGTGAAATTAAATTAGATATATTAAGCTCCCATATCCCCCAACCTGTAGAAAAGTTCCTCTCGGTGAGAAATCATTTATTTTAATGGCAAAATTTTTTTACATATCAGTAAAATCTGTTATATTTAAAACTATGTATACAGTACATTTCTGGCAAAAACCTTATACATCTTTCAGTTGTCAAGACAAAGTAAAAATATGGTTGCAGAAAATCACAAAAAATATAAATTGCTGAAAAGATAATAAAAAAAGATTAAAAATCATTGCATTGACTCCCTTTATCTTCAGTTAGTAAGAATTTGCAGACTACAAATTTTTGAAAGTTCTGATGCAACCTTGACATATTCAACCAAAAGTTGTCATTTCAAATATCCCAGCTTAAAAAAGAATTTACTGCAATAATCTGTGCGTTTATCATACTATTTGTACAAGTGCAATATTTAAATATCTTCAAAATAAAATTCAGTAACTAAAAGGAATCACAATAACTTAATAAGAAGCAAAGTTTACAAAATTAACAATTTTTAGAAGGTCCTATTTAATTGGTTCCTCCTTTTGTTCTCCCGAACTCCCCTCAACAGCTTATAGAGACATTATGAAGATGCCTTAGTTATATACAAATTTGTAACTTTAAAAATACAGTCTTCTGTTCTTAACATCAGGAACATAATGCTGCATTTTACAGACCTTACATTAAGCCAATATTCCCCAAAACACGGGACCACATACAAGTTATAAATACACTTGTGAACTTATTATTTAAGTTGAACTCCTATTAGTTTATACAACTTTCAGATTCTAAGTTGAATAGAGAAGCCCTGGACAAAAAGAAACAAGTTTTGAATTCAGTGCACCTTTCTAGGGGCGCTGGAACCAAATCTACGACAGTTAAGCATGTAAGCTATCAAGACACTTGAGTACATTACTGTCTGAATGCATAGGTGCTCACTGTATTTGCCAAAAACATTTCTATAATACAAAGATATGAAATGAGAAATAAGATAGCTCTTTTGCAATGGAAAAATGATCGATACCAAAAAAATCAATACCTTGGAGTTAAAATAGTATAAGGCAATTATGGGTGATATAGTATTTTTTTATTATTAGCATACACAGGACACCAATTTTAACTGATATGACTTTAAATTTTCATTTACAACTATTACGAAATGCTTCTAGGAAAAAGGAAAGAGCAAGGAAAAGAAAATATAGAGATCGTACAAAGATATTTAACCATCTTTAGGCAGTTCCCATAATGCTACCTTTTAAAAAGTGACTAAAATCCAAAACGTATGTGACCATTTAGAAGCACTAACCAATCTGTTCCATATTATACTGAAATAATAATGTCCTATCTGACTAAGGAGACAGAACCAAATGCAATGTGTAAACTCACTGAATCCTAATTTGAAATAATGAGCTATGTAAGAAATTTGGAGGGCAACTGGGGCATGGTTGGATGACATTAGGGAACTACTAATTTTATGTTTTAGGAAAATGTCATTATTTTTAGGAAATGCTTGAAATGTTGAGGGTGATTACGTCAGCAACAGCCAAGTGGTTCAGGGGGAAAAAGCATACACACACACAAACACACACACACACACACACACATATACACAACTATATCTATATCTATAGATATAGATATAAACCAAACATGGCAAAACGTTGACCAATGTGGAATCTAAGTGGTAGATACACATGTGATCCAACCTACAGCCTTTCAATTTTTCTGTTTTTAAAAATGTTCACAATAAAATTTGGGAGAAAAAGTCGTATCTGAGCATTTAAACAATTTGTAAGAAATGTTCTTTCTGTGTGCTAAATCAATTTAAAAGATACATAACTGAATGACTAGAAACTTTTTATATACATTCAATACTGATATGAGCAGCGAACTTTGTGAGATTGACAAAAACATGATTTAGAGTATATGCAGCTCAGCTTTTATGACAAAAGAGATTTATATACAGAATATAGTAAGACAAACTAAGATTTACCTTAGTGCCTAGAGTATCTGAATATATAAGTTCTGTGCATTTTTGGACTTACCAAGCTAAAGAGAAAATTTTAATTGTATCTAATATCTTTGATGTGCTCACCAGATACTAAAAAATATTAAGGGAAGAGATATGGAGTAGTCATCCAGACTGTCACTACAGTTAGAAGATACTTGCTATTTAAGAAGATAAGGAGCCCCCAAAACAAAATCACCTATAAAGATCTCTGGGGATTCTAGGCAAATATTTATTGAATAAATTTATGAAGCAGTTATATAACACATCAACATGTAATAATATATGAAGGCCTTTATGGTAAATTAATATTCTACAAAGCCCTGTCTACACTAAATATAAAACAGCCAAATATCAAGAGAGCCTGAGAGACCTATAATTCATTGTGAATATTACATTATGCTATATGCCTACTGAACAATGAACAAAATTATCTAAATTCATTTTTGCACATTAGGCTTTTAACTATTAATCATATTCCAATTCCTGTGCAAACTGCATTCCAAAAGGCCAATCCTCAGTTATAATTAGGTATAACTTGATTATATATGGAAGCATTTGGCTATTATTTATTATGCATGCTTATTGCTATCAAAGAAATAAGCAAAGTTTTAGGTTTACTGTGCAAGAATTTTAATTAGATTTGCACACATCTCAAAAAATTCTATTGTGTGACTTCCAGGTCTCGGAGTTAAGTCAACAGGAGAAGAGTCAAGTGAGGTCATAGATGAGGTAAGAGAAGCTTCTGAGGATTTTCCTTGAGCCTCAGCATCTGAATCATTCCTTTGGCAAGATCGATAGTTGCTTACAGATCCCGATCTCTGTGGAGTAGCAGTTCCTGATTTGGCTTCAGTAATTTCATCTGGACAAAAAAAAATTTCAATGTATTATAATCCATGACACCCCCCAAAAGTTTAATAGCATTTAATTTGCTTCTTTCAGACCAATGACCAGCTACTAAAACCATGTTTATGCTGAATACTTTCTAAAATAGAGGTGATGAGTCTGTGTTAAAACCATTTGCCTTTTTTCCTTACAGTATGTATTCTCCTGATGGCTGATCAAGATTGGGTACAGTACACAGTTACTCATCAGTCTTGCAATCCAAAGCTAAAAGCCCAATAAACTAATAACCATGGGACTCAATAAACATCCTTCCCTAGTGATAAAAATTAATCCCTCTGTATTAAAATCATAGAATAAATGCACTTAAAATTTGGAAATAACACTGGAAATCATCTCATCCCACCCTTTGTTCTACTGATAAATAAATAGAAACCCCAGAAAGTGAAGTGACTTGCCATAGGCAATAAATGAACAGAGAGGTAAATCTAGAACCTGTATCTCCTATCATTTCAGTGCTTTTCACTCTCCCATTTGCTCTTCATAGTTAAGGTCTCATAGAAGAGAATGATTCTAACAAACAGAAATCAAGGAAAAACTAAAGTTGGAAACAGAGTACAAAAACAGTAAATGTTCAAAGTGCCTGGGTGGCTTTGTCAGTTAAGCATCTGCCTTCAGCTCGGGTCATGATCCCAGGGTCCTTGGATCGAGCCCTGCATCGGGTTGCCTGCTCAGCAGGGAGCCTGCTTCTCCTCTCCCTCTGCCTGCCGCTCCCTGCTTGTGTTCTCTCTCTCTCTCTGTCAAATAAATAAATAAATAAAATCTTTAAAACAAAACAGTAAATACCCATTCAACTGGCAAACTCAGAGGCTAATAAACCCAAGGTTATAAATCTGATCCAAATACAATGAGAAATATAAAATACATTCCATATCGCAGACAACATTAATATGTTGTTAGCGGATAAACAGCATCTGGACAGAGAGAGAAGCAGACAAACAGCTCTAGCCACTCTATCACCACTCAAACCTGTGTCTTTCTGACACTAAAAAGGTACTATCCTTTGGTTTATAAAGAAGACAAAAAACTCATAGGTAAATCTCATCTAACAGTTCCATATAACCTTAGACGAACAGAAGTAGTAATAAATCTTAATTCAATTGATTTGGCCAGTGAAGAACTGCTATATACTTGTACTTAATTAAAGGCTCTGCTGTGAGAGAACATATATATATAGTTATACTCTTTAATAATGCTGGGATAGAGTATTTACTTGAATTGTGAATCACCTGTGTTCCATCAGGCTTTTTAACAGATAACATAAATTAGTTTTTAAGAGTGTACATACATGGGAAATCTGAGTTAATATAAATTTCAGGGGTGCCTGGGTAGCTCAGTCAGTTAAATATCCAATTCTTGATTTCGGCTCAGGTAATGATCTCAGGGTCATGGGATAAACCCCACATAGGGCCCCATGCTCAGTGGGGAATTTGCTTGGTGTTCTCTCTCTCCCTATACCCCTTTCCCTCTTATTCTCTCTCTCTCTCAAATAAATAAATTTTTGAAACATTTTTTTTAAAAGATTTTATTTGCTTATTTGAGAGAGAGCATGATCAGGGGGAGCAGCAGAAGGAGAAGCAGCAGCAGACTTCCCACTGAGTAGGGAGCCCAATGTGGGACCAGATCCCAGGACCCTGAAATCATGAACTGAGCCAAAGGCAGACACTTAACCAACTGAGCCACCCATGCACCCCTAAATAAATAAATCTTAAAAAAAAAAAAAATTCAAACCATGTTTGGTATCACAACATTTATGAAAAGTCTATTATAATCTACTCATATATATATACACTGGCACACTGGCATACAAGGTATTTTTCCCATTTAAAAATAACAACAACAAAATAAAATTAAAAAAACGTCTGCTTTCTGCAATTAATAATTTGCCTCAACTTAATTGGTCTAAATAGTTAAGTATAGTTATATATAGCAAACTATACATAATGGTAATCAAAGATATATTTTCTAAGTACAGGTTTTCAAAATATTGAAACAGTAAAACAATAATGTTTCTTTAAAAAAAAACTCAAGAACGTACTTTAAAGATTTTATACTGCAGTAATGTCATCATTTTGATGACCAATTAAAATAAAATACCCCACTTAAAAAGTATGAATATTTCAGTGATTTGACCATCGATTGTCTCTGATTGTTTATGACTGTAGATAAACAGAAATGGACAACAATCTAAAATTAAAATTAACAACATCACTTTTAACTAATTATGACAGTTATCTTGAACATAAGATGCTTTAGTCCCAGGAATTCTTACACAGTGACTTCATATAAAAGTTATCTATTATTGGGGCATCTGGGTGGCTCAATCAGTTACACGTCTGCCTTCAGCTCAGGTCATGATCCCAGTGTCCTGGGATCAAGCCCTGCATCGGGGCTGGGCTCACTGCTCAGCAGGGAGTCTGCTTCTCCCTCTACCCACCACTCCCCCTGCTTGTATGCTCTCTCTCTTTCTCTCTGTCAAATAAATAAATAAAATCTTTTAAAAAAAAAAGTGGTTATTTAAGAACACTTTATTGAGAGACAGATAAAATTGGAATCCTGCAGCTCTCACAAAACTAATAAAGGATGCATATCTTTAATATGTCTCTAGCTTCAGGCTGGGAGCAAAAGACTGGGTGAGAGGAGAAAAATAACTGTTAAGTCCCTAACCTGTCCAAAACACTTCTCTCTCAGTCCCCTGCAAGCTTAATTGACAAATAATTTCTTGTTCTAGGAGCTACTAATCAAATCTGTTCACATTGCCTTATCAATCAACTCTAAAAGCTAACTGTACTTTAATTTTTAAATGAAAATTAAAAATATTAAATATCAAATATAAAAAATACTTAATAAAAAAATCAACGTTTATTTCCAAATAAAACATTTTATCTTACCAAAATGAACCACACCAAAAACCAGAAATGTGGCAGAAACTATCACTTTAGGATCAGATTGCATCTGGCTTTAAGATAATCTTAAAAGGACAATACACTGTAAGATTACAAGAAAAACACGATTCATAAATGCTGACATCACAGAGGCACAAAATCACATTTTATACTCCTTTGCTACTGAATTACTAGGAACAATCCAAGAAGCTTTGAAAGAGGTAAGCAGAGCCTCGATCGAGGCGGTTGTGTTCTCTCTGCTGTGAGCTTTCTCGCTACCTGAATTCAACTGGGTGAACCAGGAGTGGCCAAGTCAGGTCAAGATCCAAATCCAAACAAAGAAAAGATGACCGAGGGTCTAACCAGCATGTGGGTGCACAACCACCCAGGGAGAGCGACCGAAACAAGAGGAGGCACCACCTGAGAGTCAGGATGTTCTACTCATCAATGGAAGGCAACTGAAAGAGCATCTGTGGCTCAAGGACCGGGCCAGAAGCGGATCTCTAGGACCTGCCTCAGGCAAAGGCTGGGGGTGTAACTGAAGATGACCCTGACGTCATGGGGAGAAATCTGCCCTTTTCAGAGCCCATTAAAATGCCAGAAGCAGGTGAAGGACAGCCCCAGATTTAAACAAGACAAGCTGAAACGTGCTAACTACTCTTATGTGGGGGTACTTCACTGTGGAAATTCTCTCAATAAACCTTCTCCAAAAGGGGGGGAAAAAAAAAAGCAGCAGCAGCAGCTTCAAAAGAATCAAAGACTGAAAAGCCAATCAGGTAACAAGTCTAGTATGTCAACTATGTTATTTTGTGGGATGTACATACCGTCAATACTACGGAAATCCAGTAAGTATGTTCTACTGTCCACTTGGTATAACTGTAGGCTCATTTTGGAATATGTACTTGTCACAGGATTCTTCCTTCGAACACGCAAATAATAGGGGTTTACAACCTAGTGTATGGTATGGACAAAAACAAAATCAAAAGCAGTTCTTCTAGAAAACACTTTATAGACTACAGGTTTGCCAAATGTGCTTATAATGAGATTGCCCTTTCTTTCTTACCTTCCATTCATAATCCAGCTGTTTAATTGCCCTACAGACTTCTGCCATGATATCATTCGGTCGACTTTGACTCCTAATTCCCAAATGCCATTTTGCTTTCCTTACACCTTGATGTTTGGATTTCTGTGGATTTAATTCATCGAGGGTATGGCGTGCCCTTGGTGTTTCAGCAACCAAGAATGGTACTCTTTCAGGATGGGGCCGAGTCAAATGGTGATCATCAAGAAAAGAATCAGGTGGGCTTGTTGCCAAGTAAAAATCTTTGGCCTCATTCATTATTCTCCTGTTATCTATTATGAGGTGGTAGGCAACTGCCAAAGGGTCCTGGTGATTTCTGTTATAAAGGCAGCTGAGAACCTCCTCTTCTGAACACTCAAATTTTTCACATACTTCTTTTAAGGCTTCATCATCAATCATGGTTGAACTATATGATGGATCCTCCGGAAAAAGATATTTTGGAAGGTCTTGTTTAAACCATTCATGTTCCCTGAGAGAAAATGGCAGGGTCAGGAGGAGAATTTTGAGTAGAGATGAGACTGCAAGTAACAGTTTGGGGAGTTTAGGATATGAATTCATTTATATTTGTATTCATATTATATTTTCATTTTTTCAAACAGACTTTCCTCTTCTGGCTCACATTTCATTGTGTACACTGGAGGAAATGCTTCAACCTCCTTTTGGTTTTAAGGAGAAAGCAGTGCCGTACCAACAGGAAAAGAAATGCCTCCACTTTTATTTAAAGTTTTGGTACAAATGACTGACAAATAAATGACAAAGACCAGCTAATTTCCAGCTCAGAAAAATAATATATTCTGTGGCTTCATTATAATTCTCTTTTGATATAATGTCAGGTGAAAAAACCATAACAACAAAAACAGGTATCATTCACTGAATGCTTACCATGTGGCTGGTTTCAGGCTAAGTACTTACTGTACATTATCTCACTTCACAAAACAGTTCTATGACGATAAAAATATCTCTGCATTTTTAATGAAGGAACTGAGAGTTTCCTAACTTCATATATAAAAGGATATGTTTCACCTGAATTATGTCCAAAACTGCTAAAACTAGAAACATCAAAAAAGCAAAACACTCAAAAGAATAAGGACTATCTTCTGGGTGACAGAATTAGAGATCATTTTAGTTCTCTATTTTTTGGGTGTCTTCTAAGTCTTTTTCAGTTGTCACACATTACATTCAAATTGGAAAAAATATGTAAAACACAAGAAAAAGGATCTCTCACTTAGATATTTTAAATTTTAGAGAATGATTTGTCCTTTTCCACTGGTGGTGGAACATGCCCTTCCATATTAAACTTATAAACCAGTAATTTCACATGTGATTTAGTATGTACTAGCCCAAAATTACACCTTAAATTAAAATTCTTTATAACTTGAAATGAACAAAAGAAGAAAAGAGTAATTCAAAAGATCAGAACTCAAACAGCGAAACAGAAATTTACTACTACTGAAAAGTATTAATCCTAATGAGAATACATGAAAGTCAAATATGAGGCATACTACAGAAAATCTTGAAGAGTCACTACAAATGTAAATCTCACCAGGGTCCTTTTTACTTCACACTAGTGGTTTTTTCAAATTTAAAAACAAATACAATATTCATTGTTACAATTTCAAAAGAAAGATGCTAAGTGAAAAAGCAAAAGCCCTCCTTACTACTAATCTTCTTTCCCTAAGGTGCCTGTTCAGTGTGTATTTTTAAATTCCAAAATAAAATAAATGTGCCTATATGCTGTATTTTTTAATATAAAAATGGCATTATGTTGTACATACTGTCCTGCAACTTTTTCTTTCACTTAACTTGTATCATTGAAACTATTAGATCTGATAATCTCCAAGCTGCATTATTACCTGATATCTTTGATTGTGGCCCTCTTCATGGGATCCACCTGTAGCATATGTTTCAAAAGGCTAATCACAGACGGATTTAAATACTGAGGGGTATAAAAGATCCCATCACATATCTTCTTAAAAAGAGTTGGCACATGATCATCATCAAATGGAAGGGTTCCACATAATAAAGCATAGAGAATAACCCCACTGCTCCATATATCTACCTCTGGACCTGCATACAATCTGTAACAGGACACATTAATTGGATTATGTAATCATTAGAAACTTGAGAGTCAATCAATCAAAAATTTTAAATATGGATACTTTATAAAGCATTATTAGAGTGTGGTTTCTATGATCATCGCTACACACTACACATAAAAATTCTATACTAATTCTATCAGTATCATCTTTGAAAACAAAAGTCAAGAATTTTTTAAAGTTTAGACTATAGCTAAAATTCCGTTCTTACTACCTTTCTGTGGTCCTTATAACATCAGTTAAGAATGTTCTTTAGTGACAACTCTAAACCCACTTCTCCCAATAGCCCAAGACCTCCTACCGAGGCAAAAAGGACCTGAGGCTGTGGAAGAAAGCCCATCAGACTGGTTCACAGAAGATTCTAAACTGATATTTGCAATACAATGTAGCCAACTGACTTAACTATGGAAGGCTGTTAGCTCAGTCTGGTTTTGGGGAAAGGAGGTCTATAAACTGATGAAATAAATTGTTGAACTGATCCACAAATACTGCTTTGAGTAAAAGTTCCCACGCATCCAGACCTCACAGGAAGACCTATCCAAACTGAAAAAGGAGACTTCATTAATGACCCACGTATATATGCATATTTGTAATACATTTCTTCTATTTAATTAACACTACCACAAGGTCTTGAACTGTTTTCTTCCAAAACAATTTACATGACACAAATGAAGTAATTTAAAAGCGTTTTTTGAACATTAAGCTGATATAAAAAGATAATGATGAACCTTGATAAATTTAAAATTAAATACTTCTGCCTTATTCATAGCCATGCCTTTACCCAAATATAATTTCTCTGAGCAGACTAGGCAAGCAAGCTTATGAAAACAGACAGAAAATACCATAGTATATCTGCATTGTGAATTAGAATGTGAATCAAAGAGGATTTGAGTATAAAGTAATTAAAAGTTAATTACAAAAATTAGTAAACCTAACTCTTCAATTTTTGTAGGAGAGTGAAGAACAATTACTTTTTTTTTTTTAAGATTCCATCCATTTATTTGACAGAGAGAAAGATCACAAGTAGGCAGGGAGGCAGGCAGAGAGGGGCGGAGGGGCAGGGAGCAGGCTCCCTGCTGAGCAGAGAGCCTGACGTGGGGCTGGATCCTAGGACCCTGACATCATGACCTGAGTCCTAGGCAGAGGCTTAACCCACTGAGCCACCCAGGTGCCCCAAGAAAAATTACTCTTCAAAAAATTCAATTTTCCTGCCATCTAAGCTATGTACTGTACAAAGATCCTCATGCTCTCTCTCAATGCTGATGGCCAATAATTAAGAGGTTAGAATTCTTACAATACTGTAGTCTCTAGAAGATTTAAAAATGAAAAATTCAAAATAAAGAGGTCTGAAGATTTTAGCATACTTCAGTCCAATTCCCCAGGACACCTTACCATAAACATAAAGCTACTACAAAATGCCTTTCTATCAGGGCCACCTGGGTGACTCAGTCAAATTAAGCATCCGACTCTTATTTTGCTTCAGCTCATGATCTCAGGGCTCTGGGAACGGGGCTGCGCTCAGTGGGGAGTCTGCTTAAGGATTTCTCTCCCTCTCCCCCTACCCCACCCTCAACTCATGCATGTGTGTGCACTGGCTCACACACTCTGGATTGTGCACGCTCTCTGTAAAATAAGTAAATATATCTTTAAAAAAATGCCTTCTATCTGAAAAATTAAAGGTATACATTACAGGTTTAACTCTTCACCTAAGTAAACCATTTCTAACTAGTAGGTTATTTCTATATTCAAATTTTTAATGTGTGACCTCTAAAAGTTGCTGGTGTTAGGATCTGTGAGCTGCTGTGGCTCAGTCAGTTGGGCCTCTGCCTCTTGATTTTGGCTCAGGGCTCGATCTCAGGTCTTGATTCTTGAGATTGAGCCCCCCCTGCACCATCAGACGCCATGCTCTGCAGGGAGTTTGCTTAGGATTCTCTCTCACCCTCTCCCCTCTCCAATCTCACATGCACACAAGCACATGCTCTCTCTCTAAAATAAATAAATCTTTTTTTTTTTTTAAAGATTTTATTTATTTGTCAGAGAGAGCGAGAGCAAGCAGACAGACAGAGTGGCAGGCAGAGTCAGAGGGAGAAGCAGGATCCCCGCGGAGCAAGGAGCCCGATGTGGGACTCGATCCCAGAACCCCGGGATAATGACCTGAGCTGAAGGCAGCTGCCCAACCAACTGAGCCACCCAGGCATCCCTAAAATAAATAAATCTTTAAAGAAAAAGAAACCTGCTAGTTTTAAACCCTCAATTTCTTCTACTGGGGGAAAAAGTGAGACATATTCTCATCTAACTACTTTATATACAGTATTGACTTCCAAACCAATATTCTCTTCTATAAATGGAATCCTTAATTCTTACTCACTTATGTTTTAGTCTTAAAACATAACACTTTCTGGATAAGGAAAGAATAAGCCTTACATGTCTTTCCTTTCACTAGAATTTACTATAGATAGATAAATCTAAGAGAAAAAGACAATTATAAATGTACTGGGGTGGAAGAAACAGTGTCAAATACTACCTTCCTGAAATTACTTCTGGGGCAGCATAATTGGGTGAGCCACAACTTGTTCTTAAAAATTCACCATCTGACATCATGTTTGAAAGACCTGAAAATGCACAAAACCAACTATTCAAGACTTTCCAAGGACAAAAATAAAAATAAAACTCCATTAAACAATAAAATTTAATTTGCATTAAAGTGATAAATCATCATTTTGTCCTTTGTTTCAACAAATTCTGACTTTACTATTCCCAAATATTTTGCCATTATGTCCTAAAATTTGTAATCTATTTCACTATTTAAAGTTAGTGCATTATTGGAATTTAATGAGCATATATTAAGCTACTGGTTATTCTGCTTACTAGAATAAACTTGGCATATTTAAATTTATTAATATAGAAACTACTAGGAAAAAATGTACAACAGATGAGTAGAAGAATTAAAGTTCAAAGTTTCTATTAACCCCTGTTCTGATTCTTTAAAAAAGAAATAAAAAAACATTAACTTTGAATATCAAAGCTTCCGCACAGTTTTACTCCAAGAAGAAACCTCTGCCTCCTCAAAAATGCACTAAATAAAAATAATCATGACCGGAGCACATGGCTGGCTCAGTTGCCAGCATGCAGCTCTTACACTCAGGACTGTGAGTAAAAGCCCCAGGTTAGGTATAGAGATTATTTAAAAATAAAATCTTAAAAAAAAAAAAAGAACAAAACAAATAATCATCATCATGACAACTGAGGAATAAGGAAGTCAAATAAGTCAGTCAATTACAATAGCAGCAGCAAATCAGTAGCTCAGAGCTGACACTGCTCAATGAATCTCTAAAGATTATAATACATATATCCAAAACTGAGGAAAGTAGTTATAACAATCTCCTCTGATTTGAACTGAAGCTAAGCAAAAGAGAGTTGCAGATATTCATTTTCTTAGATTTAATAATGTCAGTGGCAACTTACATAGAAAATAAAGGAAAAATAAATTCATTGTTGACAATCAAAATAATATTCCTCCAGCTGAAATTATGCTTTCCTATCATTTAAAATATTTTACTTTTTTAAAAAATTTTGTTCATATAATTTACCTCTGGCTTTCAGAGTCTGAGTAGCTCCATTCCAATCTCTTTCCTCTTGCTCTATACTTGATCAAAGGAATACACTGGAAATAAGGTTGCTAACTTCTTCACAGATAGTCGCAAATCAAATGATGCTTCTAAGGCTGCCTACTTAAATTATTTACCCATTGTCATAAGACTCAATTTTTAAAACATAAAGCTAAGAAGAGAATTCCTTATGTCTTCTTTTTGTATGTTCATAGACAAAATGATGAGGATACACTATTTTGGGGTACTCAATCCATTGTGCAGAAGTAAAAATTATCTGAAGAATGCTATAGATGTTTGTTAAACATAATGGATATGGGAAACTATAAAAATCTCCTTACCAAAATCAGCTATCTTTGCATTCATGTGTGCATCAAGCAGGACATTTTCAGGCTTCAAATCTCTATGGACCACCATATGCCTGTGACAGTAATCCACACCAGAAAGGATCTGTTGAAACAGGCGCCGACTTTCTTTCTCATCCAGCTAAGAAAAGTAGAGAGGCATTTTAAAGATATGTTTTTCAGAAGAAATTCTTCTACCTACAATTCTCCAACCTATAAGACTGTCAAAATGCACGAAACCTCCTCCCGAGATACTTTTGAAATGGGGACAAGATGGATATATACAGCACAAAATGCTAAGAGGACCCTGGAATCCAAATCAGTAACTTGACTTTCTATTACCATTCTTCCAAATACATTTTAATAGCTTGCTTTCCTCTGTATGTCATGCGCGATGTCAAATAGTTTCAATTTCTACCTGAAACTAAACCTATTTTCTCTCCTATAAATTGGATATGTTTAATCCTTCATTCCTTTAACAAATATTTATTGAACATCTTCAATGTGCCATGCACTGTTTCAGGCACTCAAGATATAGCAGTGAATAAAACAAAGACCCTCATCTAGTTGATGAAAATAGACAATAAAGAAATAAATATAACATCAAGGAGTGTTTTAAAGAAAAAGCAGAATAAGGGCACAAAGAATTATGCTGGTATGGATGATAATATTTTAGACTATATGAGGAAGTAACATTAAAGATTTTTAATGAATTAGTGAGCAACCAAATTATATGTCCTCAAAAAAAGACATTTAATTTTAACATAAAAAACCTTTTATTAATTTCTTCTATAAGATATAAAAAACATGTATCTTTAAGTCTGTTTTCTGAAAAAAGTTATGTAGCAACTAACATTTTTAAAAATATTCTTTAAAAAGTTCTCAGGGACGCCTGGGTGGCTCAGTTGGTTAAGCAGCTGCCTTCGGCTCAGGTCATGATCCCAGCGTCCTGGGATCGAGTCCCACATCGGGCTCCTAGCTCAGCGGGGAGCCTGCTTTTCCCTCTGCCTCTGCCTGCCATTCTGTCTGCCTGTGCTCGCTCTCTCCCCCTCTCTCTCTCTGATAAATAAATAAAATTAAAAAAAAAAAATAAAATAAAAAAAAATAAAAAAAAAAAATAAAAAGTTCTCATACAAAAAAACTTCTCATTCCATTTATCCATATTTTCTTACTTTATGATTCTTTTCCCCAGGAATAATTACCATTACTTGGATGAGCCTGCACCAAGAAGTAACATTTAATAAACAGCCTATTAATTCTCTAGACAAAGGACTCTAATATGCAATTCTCTAACAGAGGCCACAAATTAGCATTCTAAAACCAGACTTCTATACTTCACAAGGCATGGACAATCTAGGAGAAAAGATAAACTTAATTTCTTTTGAAAGCAAAATTAAAACTATTGAAGTAGTATGGATACCCTTCTTCTAGAGAAAATAACAATGTGTTAGCAATCTCATTTATTTCTAGAAGAAATGTAGGTTCGCTTTTTTAATACAACTTTATGTCAAATATACTAAATGAACATAAGAATGTGTTCTAAATGTCAAAGAAAACTGATTAAACAAAATATAACAGGTAAACCAAAGAGGCTACAAAAATTAAAATTATACTATATTGACAATAAATACAATACAGAAGATAAAGGAAGGGAAGTCTACAAAAGAGTATTAGAAAAGTTAAAGCCTATTTCCAGTTAAACATGGCAGATTAAACCTTCTGTCTCCACACTTTGAAACACTTTAACTTAGCAAAAGTGTTTTAACAAAGACAAAAAAAAAAGTGTCTTAGCAAAGACAAAAAGAGCAAGAGAAATGACAACAGTAATCAAGAGGAGTCAGTGAGCATTAAGGAGGACACTTGATGTCATGAGCCCTGGGTGTTATATGCAACTGATGAATCACTAAATTCTACCCCTGAAACTAATTAATACACTGTATGTTAACTAAATTAAATCTAAAAAAAATTTTTTTTAAAGAGGAATCCCTAAACTGTAGAATAGATGAATAGTGATACAGACTTCACCAGAGAGAGCTGAACCCTAAGCCCACAGGGTGGAAACCAATAGTAAACTAGCCTGCACACACAACCCTGGAAAAGCTTAGAACCCTTGGGAATTTGGGAAGGGAGGAAGGAGAGGAGACCTGATATCAGGACAGTTGGTTAAAAAAGAAGTTTTAAACTCACCCCAACCAGTAAATGAGACCCATGATTCACTCTTTAGGAACCAGAGGCAGGGATGAAGCACCAGAAGGAAAACATGGGGATTAAGTGGAACTCAAATACTAACTACTGAGACTTGCGGGCCTCTTCTCAATTCAGCTTTCAGAATACTGAGGAAAAAGCTAATACCCTCAAGGAAATTGGAAGGTTTCTTCTGGAGCAACTTTCTGATCTAAGGAAAATATCTGAAATCATGGACATTTGGTATACCCCAATAAAATGGACAGATCCCTACCTGTTCAACCAATGGGAAGGACCACCAATCAGTAAGTTCCACCTAACATGAGCTTGGCATTTAGCACCTCACTCAAATATAAGTGGACAACCAAGAATCACCAGACATCTGAGGAAGGGCCATGTACAAAACACCAAGGCCAGTAAAATGGAGCACAGAAGGTACAGTAACAATGCAGGAAATAGATGAAGACTTAATCACACACAAGAACTGTTGACTCTTAACTATAGAGAACAAACTTATGGTTACCAGAGGGGAGAGATGAGTGGGAGTAAGGGGGGGGGACAGGTGAAATGGTGATGGGGATTAAGAGCACACTTATCATGATGAGCACTGAATAATGTACAGAATTGGTGAATCACTGTATGTATATCTGAAACTAATATAACAGTGTATGTTACTTATACTGGAGTTAAAATTAAAAACTTAAAACAAAAACCTAATTGTCATCCTCAGATAAGATTATTGTATCTATGGAGAACTAGCTATTTAAAACAAAGTTAGAAAACAAGAAAGATCTTTGAAATAGAAAATATGACAGCTGAACTGTTAGTATACAACAAGTAAAAATTGAAGAAAATTCCCATGATGTAAAGCAAAATGATCAAGAAATGACAAATGGAAAAGATAAGAAAACAAGATACCAATTCAACTTGTGCCTGTTTCCATTTTTCCAGGCATAACATGGTGGGGGGGGGCGGGTGTTAGTGAACAAAGAAGTGGAATACCTGAAAACTGAAATGAACCATGTCAAAAAATGGTAAAATCAAAATTAACTTGGTTATTTAATGAGCTTGGTTTTGATAAAAGTAAACAGATATGCTATATAGAACAAATGAATGATATAAAGAATTTTAGCTTGAGAGGGGAAAAAAATGGCTTCTTATTGCTAGATATAGGTCTCCTAGAAAGAGGTTTTAGCATACCACATAACCTGGGATGAGAAAATACATGGGCGGGGGGCGGGGAGACGCTGGTGAAGGGGGTGGTGGCAGTGTTCATTTTTTGGGTCTGTAACTTAAGATACTGCTCCAAATGCCTTTTAAAGTTCCTTCCAACTCTAAATTCTTTAAGTCTAATTCCTACCTCCTTCATGGAGCCTGTTCTTACTATTCCAGGTACATCAGATTTCTGAAACCAAAAAACGAATGCAATTTAAATGTGGCTAGGGTTGACTACCAAGGCCTAGATCTTTAAGAATTAATATATTTTGTAAGGATTAAATATATAATTCAAGATATATGTTACAAGTATTTCTATACCCCAAAGCACGAGTTGGAAGACTATGAGTTCTGGGGTCTCAATCCAATTCTGTCATTAATAAATCAAGTGATCTACAGTTAAAAACATAAACTGTGTATCCTGGCTTCCACATCTGTGTAAGCAGGCTAAGGAAGTAATCTTTAAGGTCTTTCCTAACTCTAAATAGTCTGACTCTAGACAAATATATGACTAAGGGAACTGATTATTAAGTAGACCTCTTAACAAAATCGCTTTCTGACATCTTGAAGCTAGTAAGGAAGAAGGGGAGTTACAAAATATATACAGGATTAAATCAGAACTGCTTACCCTTCCATTTTTACAGATATAATCAAATAGCTCTCCTCCTGAGACATATTCCATCACCATGAAAATATCAGATGGTGTACTGATGACCTGGTACCTGGTGAGAGAAAACATTATCTACCAATATTAAAACATGTATATTCATCCATTCAGTAAATGTTTACTAAGCGCCTATAATACAGCAGGCACTGTGCTAGAAGCTGGGAAAACTGCAGGAACAAAACAAATTCTCTCCCTTCATGGAGTTCATGTTCCAGGAGCCAGGAAACAGACACTATATGAATAAGCAGTATCTCAGGTGGTGGAACATGCTATGAAGAGAAACAAAGCAAACTAAGGGGAATCGCTCATACGGTGGGTTTAAGGGAGGACTCTCTGATAAAGTAACATTTGACCAGAACCTGACAGAAGGAAGCAAACCACACCATGATCTGGAAGAAGGTGTACCAGGCAAAGAGAACAGCAAGTGAAAAGGTCCTGAGGGAGAAACCTGCCTGGCATGTTTGAGGAATGGAAAGAAGGCTAGAGCAGAGTGAGCTGGCAGAGACAAACAGGATATAGAGTCAAAGAGGTAATTGGAGACCAGAGGAAAGAGAACCTTACAAGCCAGAATGAAGCTTTGGCTTCTACTCTAAGGGAAATGCAAAGCTATTGAAGTTTTTAAGCAAACTAATCATGTGGTCTGATCTATTAAAAGGGTAACTTTACTTTATGGCAGCAACGTGAAGAATTGACTGTGGATGGTATAGGGGAAGCAAGAGGCTACTGCAGGAGTCCATGAGAGAGATGATGGTGGCTCAGACGAGGTTGATGACAATGAAGGAACTGAGAAACATTCAGATCCTAGATCTATTTTGAAGAAAGAGATGGAATGGATGGTAGGAAGTGAGAGAAACAACAAATTTAGGGATGGGTCCTATGTTTCTGCCCTGAGGAACTTGATAGTAACTCAGAGGGTGAAAACTGTGTGTAAGAGCAGGTTTGGGGGAGGGTAACAGAAAGTTCAATTCTGGCATCCAAATGGAGATGCGGAGTTGGCAGTGGGTGTATGAAACTGGGTTCAGGGAAGAGGTATAAAAGCAGGAAAGGTGTACTAAGGGGTCATCAGCACCCATACGCACCTTAAAACCATGGTACCTCAGCAAATGAGAAGAGGTGAGAGTGAAACAAATTTGGAGCCAGCCAGGTCAGTATAAAAGCCTTAGCATTGTAAGTGACAGCCCGCATAAGAAAACGGAGCAATAAATAAGTTCTATACAGACCTACAATTGGCAACTGTAAAACCACCATAATACTACTACTGCCCCTCTGTATACTGGATTGCTGAAATTCTATCATTTGTTATTTGCTTTATCAGATATAAGCAGCTTGGGGAAAAACCCTTTCTACTGCCTTTCTCTTGTCTCTAGTGAGGCTAAATGACATGATATGAAATGTGGAGGTCAACATTTTCTACTAGCGAATCACTGTTGTTTCTACAGCAATAGGGGTACAGAAAGTGATTGATCAGACAGCATGTCCAGAAGATAAGAAAGAACGAGAAAGTTAATAGCTGATAAGCACAAGGGCAAAACATGGATATAGGTTTAAGTGACCATGAATGGGGTTAGATAAATACATGAACAGGCATAAGTTTTAAAACCTTGAGAGATGATTCAAGAAATGTCAGTCATCTTTCTCTCTTGTCAGATTAAGCAGGTTAACAAAAATGATTAAAAAATGATATGACTATATTTAATATAATCAGCTCTTACAGTTTAATTATATGAGGATGCCTGAAAAGCTTGAGGTTCTGAATTTCTCTGCGGATTTTTCCTACCACATCAAGGCTTCGAATCTTCTGTCGATTCAGTATCTTCACAGCAACTTTATGCCCAGTCAACTCATGTTTGCCAACTGTAGGAAAAATAATTTTAACAAATTAGTGCCAGACTTGATTAATAACATTTTAGATGTATTCTAAGAGTAGTAATCTCCAAAAATACTGAGCAAATTTAAGTTCCTTTCAGTTCTGCCTGATTTGCCCCTAAATGTTTACATGTCCAAGAGTGATTAAATGGGAGAATACATAGGAAATTGATAATGGTGGTTCTTTCAGAAAGGGAAACTAGAAAACTAACTGAGAAAGAAAAGAGATTTCCCTTTTGCTGTATACCTTTTGTCCTTTTAAATTCTTACTTATTTTTTAATAATTCTATTATTATTTTAAATTCTTACTTATTTGAACTTCAAAAAAAAAAAAAACCCACACAATTATTTTCTTCTGGTGAACAGGTCTATGGATTTTAACATAAAGAAATTGGTAAAGCCCATTAAAATTAAATACAAACAGTTTCATCATCCCAAAAACTCCCTGATGCTACCAACACACTTCCCCCATCCATAACCTTTTGAACCTTTCAAATTTCCATTCATGAACATGCAGTTTCTATTTTTAAGAACAACAACCAAAAAAAAAAGTGATTTTCTTTCAATTTGAATGCTAGGCTCAGATAATTAATGGTGATAACAGAATTTATTCTCCAAAAATTTAGCTTCTATTTGCCTTTTCTCAAGAACCCACCAGAGAATATATATTCTACCAAAAACAGGAAAATAAGCCAAGAACATAATATCCAGTAAAGAAGGGACCCAGTACAGGAGAAAAACTAAGAGAATCCCCAATATATGGTAATGAGACAAAGTCCTAGGTAACAGATGTGTAGAAGGCTTAGAGACAACAAATCTGGACAGAAATGTGACAGAGGATCCAAGACAGCTGGGGGAAGGGGAGACTAATAAATTATCTTACAGGTTTGAAAGTATTGTATTGAGAAAGATTTTGACAAAGGCATTTGAAGAAACAGGGACATTCAGCCTTAGGTTCAAAGAAAACTAAACGAATGGAAAAAACAAGGTAATTTAATAACTCCAGGAAAAATTATAAAGAAAATAGTCACAGATTTGGATTGGCAAATAAGTCTTTACATAGTCACAATTATTAAATGCTAAATATGGATTTTTTTAAGTATGATATAATTATATTAGGAGAATGACAGTGTAGAGGAAAAGGTGTAAGAGAACTGAAATCCTTATGTACCACAATAGAAAGTCAACAACAACAAAATCCATCAATAAGAATTAAGAAATAGCTTGTGTGCATGCATAGGTCAATTAGAAATATGGAAGTTAAAAAAAAAAACAAAAACAAAACACCACAACCTAGAGGTAAATACTAGAAGAAAAGAGTTGAGGGTAAAGGTAAGGAATTCTGTTTTATAACTATACCTCTTAGCATTAGTTGACTTTTTGAAATATACATGTATCAAGTTTTGTTTCTGGGTTTTTTGTTTTTTGTTTTTTATTTTCTGTTTTTAAATAAGTGACTTAGGGGATTAGCTTTTTAGGAAGAAAATGTTCTCTTCTAAATTAGGACATAGCTTGTAAGACCAATAGCTGAGAGCTTTCCCTGGCAATCTTTGTAATTACCAGCTGAAAAGCAAAGATAATGATAAATAAGAAATCCCTTCTTATTTATGTTTGTTATGTACTAAACTGTGTCTCCCCCAAAATTCATATGTTGATACCCTAATCCTGGTCTCAGAATAAGACAGTATTTAGAGACAGGGCCTTTAAAGAAATGACTATTAAAATGAAACAGTTTTGGTAGGTCCTAATCCACCCTGACTCATGATATCCTTCTAAGAGGAAATCTGGACACACGGAGAGACAGCAGGGTACACACAGGAAACTGTGTGAGGACACAGGGAGGAAGCCACAATCTGTGAACTAAAGAGAGGCCTCAGAAGGCACCAACCATACTGAAATCTTGATCTCAAACCTTTAGCCTCCATACTGTGAGAAAATATCTGTTGTTAAAAGCCATTCAGGGGCGCCTGGGTGGCTCAGTGGGTTAAAGCCTCTGCCTTCGGCTCAGGTCATGATCCCAGGGTCCTGGGATCGAGCCCCACATCGGGCTCTCTGCTCAGCGGGAGTCTGCTTCCTCCTCTATCTCTGCCTGCCTCTCTGCCTACTTGTGATCTCAGTCTGTCAAGTAAATAAATAAAAATCTTTAAAAAAAAAAAAAAAAAAAAAAGAAAGAAAGAAAAAGCCATTCAATCTGCAGTATTTTGTTATGGAAACCCTTAGCAGATTGATACAATACTTCTTACTATTTCCAAGTAGAAAACTCAACACTGGTATTTTAAACTTACGTTTAAAATATTATTTTACACCAAGAATTTGTCTTTTTTATTCCAATCTAATTAGGCTTTCCCACTTAATCTGGGATTTGGGATGGAGCTGAGCCTGCCCACCCTTTAAAAACCCTCAAGGATTATGAACCACTGCAGGTTTTTAAAGCAGGGGAGCAACAAGATAATTAAATTATCTTTCTAAAAGACAAAAGACTCATTGCTTGCTCCTCACTCACTATGTGCTCTTGATGATTTAACAATAACAAGCATAGAATTATAGAAACTAAAGAGAACTCTACAGAACTTCAGGTCCAATGGTTTTCAACAATTCAACATTTTCCCCCAACAGGCCAACCAAGATAATGAGTGATGGGCTCTTCTGCCCCCCAAGACACCCCCTGCAGTTGAGAGAGGCAGGGGATGGGGTAATTCCTCATTACTTTGAATTTTTTTTAAGCATTTGCTACTTTCCCTAAATGTTTTAATTAATAATATTAAATCCGAGGTTAGATTATACAGATATTTCACATTTGGTGAAAAAACTCTTTGTTAAGTAAGACTCAAAGAAAAGTATTTAAGTCAGAGTAAGTCTGAATCCTTTTCAAAAATATGATTTACCACCTAAGTTTACCTTCCATTTTGTCCAGATTTTTTAACCTGTACAATCCTTCTATAATGCAGATCTTTTCAGAAAATGAGCAAATGTGTAACTGCACCATAGTCAACTCTCAGAATCAAAAACTCACAGAATCAAAAAATTTTTAAACTACTACAATGTGGGGACACCTGAGTGGCTCAGTCGATTAAGCCGCTGCCTTTGGCTCAGGTCAGATCCTGGAGTCCTGGGATTGAGTTCTGCATCAGGCTCCTTGCTCAACAGGGAGCCTGCCTCTCTCTGTGTCTCTGCCTGCCACTCTGCCTGCTTATGCGCTGTCTCTCTCTGTCTCTGTCTCTGACAAATACATAAATAAATAAAATCTTTAAAAATAAATAAATAAAATAAACTACTACAATGTAAATGGAATCTCTAAATTTTCTTATAACCACCATTTGTATAGCTCATCTAATCTCAAAACCATCCATGGCTAAGAATACAGAAGTTTCCTGAAAGAAGACAGATTAAGAATGCACTGGACATACTTCCATCAAAAACTCATTAAAATATACATGAAATCAGTGACAAAGAAAAACCTATAATCATAGCTGAAATGGACTGTGGAAATTAGAAGCACATCCTAATTTCTGATAAGGCTTTCTATAATCTATTATACCAATCAGATGTGATTAACAGCAGTCAACTTGACTGTTAAGCCCCAATTCAGTAAGTATCTTCTTTCTTAGACCTAGTGTACTGCTACCTGAACAACTAGTAATTTAATCTGTCCAACTACCCCCAAAATCTCCAAGCAATGGCTTAGTGGAAACCCTCTCTCATTAACTGAATAGCTGAAACAAGACTGGGAACAGCCACAATACTGGATACTACTGGCAGACTCAGATTTGGAAAGAATATGAAAGCAAAACCCATTTGGGAATGAACTCCAATTCATCACAAATCAACCACAGTCCCCTCTCATATCCCACCCTGCTCAACCTAATTTCAACCCCAATTAACTGTAAGTAACAACTGGGTCTTCTTGGAACTCCAGATGTATATTCTATCATTAACTAATGATAGAATACTATATGCCAGTAATGCTGTCACAGAAAACAGTACTGACCAAAAGCAACCTGGGTCCCTGGGACCATCCTGGCCTCTGAAGATGACCAAAATAACTATAAAGTAAGAAAAAACAAAAAGTTTTAAAGTACAAAAAACTAAAGCAAAAAGAATACACATTAATAAATGCTCTCCAAGAGCTACATGAATGTTGTAGAAAAAATTAACTATCACAAAGTGATAAGAAATACAGAAGTTATTCAACACCTGGCTAGCCCAATCAGGAGAGCACAGGACTCTTGATCTTGGGGTTTTAAGTTCGAGGCCCACACTGGATGTAGAGATGAGTTAAAAATAAAATCTTTTAAATTAAAAAGAAAGAAAAATACAGAAGTTACAAAATAAGAGCAGAGTATGAAGACTTATACAACAGAACAATTAAAATCATTTAGAAAGCAGTTAAGTTGCAGAAATGTGACAGAAAATTTCATTGAACACATACCAAAATTGAGGCAGAAATTAGCAAGAGAAGGCGGGATGGTGATAGACAAAGAATAGGGAGTCAAGTAAAATTCAACTCTTAAGTAACAGGGAATAGAATATTATTCCACCTGCGAATAATAGACCTCCCGCACAAAAGAAGGCCAAATAAACAAAATGAAATCAGTAACCAAACAACCAAGGTACAACTAGACTTTTTTCTAATATGTAAACATTTCATCAAATTATAAATTAATCAGAAATAGAGGCATATCTTCATTTTTGAAGCAATAGAAATTACAAAAGTATGACTGTATAAATAGTATTCAAATAAAAATTGAACAGTAGCAAGGGAGGGGAAGGTGTCATGACAGCCACTGTAATGAAATCAAATTCTCTGTCTCACATATACACACACACACACTACTAAGTAAGTAAAGAAGCAGGGTATGTGATCAATTTGGTTTTTTGTTAAGGAAAAATTGATATACTAATTCCTTTTTCATGGCTGGTATAACAAAAGAACATTTTAGGGAAATAAAAAGGCAACTGATATCCTAGAATAGCATTAAGAGCAATATATATTTCTTAAAATATATATTTATATATATATCAATATATATTAATATATATTTTAATATATTAATTAAATATATATTTTAATATATGGATTTTTAAGATCTGTAGTTTCCTTACTTAGAATTTAACTTAGAATTAAGTAAATTTTAAAATGTGCATAATTATTGGGCACCTGGGTACCTCAGTCAGTGTCCCACTCTTGGTTTGGCTCCGGTCTTGATTTCACAGGTCCTGAGATCTAGCCCCATGTTCAGCTCCGCACAGGAGACTGCTTGAAGATTTTCTCCTTCTGCCCTTCCCCCCACTCATTTTTTTTTCTCTCTCTCAAGTAAATAAATCTTTTTTTAAATGTGCATAATTATTTTTATTATAGTGTCTTATTTAAGAACAAAGATGGTGGGGCGCCTGGGTGGCTCAGTGGGTTAAGCCGCTGCCTTCGGCTCAGGTCATGATCTCAGCATCCTGGGATCGAGCCCCGCATCGGGCTCTCTGCTCCACAGGGAGCCTGCTTCCCTTTCTCTCTCTCTCTGCCTGCCTCTCTGTCTACTTGTGATCTCTGTCTGTCAAATAAATAAATAAAATCTTTAAAAAAAAAAAAAGAAGAACAAAGATGGCAAATGACCAAATGACCAATTTCAGAAAACAGTTTAATACATTGCTATTCCAACATAACAGGCTCTCTCATAAGACTATAGAAAATATTTTTATAAATATGAAAAGAGCAAACAAAAATTATATATACAATCTATAGTTTCTAGCTATATTAAAATTTTTTATGACAGTGATAATGTGCTAAAATGAGAAGTTATCCTACAGTGATTTTTTTTCAAATTTTACTTACTGTTTTATATTCTTTACTATTAAAAAATCCCAAAGGGAAGGAAAAAAAAAGTAATGATAGGTGTTTGATTCAACTTTTTCAGAAATAGGGCTAAACACCCCATTCTCCTACATGAGAAGGCAATCTATGTATAAAACATAGACAGAGACCTGGGTTCTTTCCAGTATGAAGGGTATTTATTTAATGTTTGACCTGGGCGAGTTAAATTATGTCAGCCTTCTATTCACTTGTCTGTAAAAATAAGAATACCACATACTCCATATAAAAGTGACTGTAGGGGCGCCTGGGTGGCACAGTGGGTTAAAGCCTCTATCTTCAGCTCAGGTCATGATCCCAGGGTCCTGGGATCAAGCCCCATATCAGGCTCTCTGCTTTAAGGGAGAATCTGCTTCCCCTTCTCTCTCTCTGCCTGCTGTTCTGCCTACTTGTGATCTCTATCAAATAAATAAATAAAATCTTTAAAAAATAGTAAAATAAAAGTGACTGTAAGGAATGCATGAAGTAGGGTTTGTAAAGCACTTTCCATGGTATCTGACATAGTAAATGCTTGATAAATAAATGGTGGCTATCACTGTTTAGAGCTATTTATTTTCCACTGCTCCCAAACCTGCCCCCATCCCTATTTAATCAGCCCTAAATTTTCTGCTTTAATCTCTATCTGGCCAATAACCTCAGTTCCTTTATTTGTTGTCCTCATCCTCCTAGATTCAGTAGCATCCCTTTATCTAAGCCCATAATAAGTGCTAAATAATTAATAGCTAAAATTTCTATGCATTTAGCTCCCATTCCCATAAGCTTCAGTTCCACCAACATACCCATCCTCCGCCTCCCATCACATCAATCCTGAGATTTCTAGCTTCCTAAAATCAACCCTTTCCTAACTTTGGTTAATTTTCAACATAATATTGCTAAACATACACACTTGGCACCAAGCCTTGATGTTATTTCACCTACTACCTAAAAACTACAGGAACGCTTATTCAGCCATATAAGAGCACCGAGCTAAAAAACAGGCTAATCAGATTTGAATTTAAATCAGATTTTTTAAAAATATAAATCTAGTTGATATATAACACGTAACATAATTAAGATACACAACTGTGTAGTTAATATTCATGACATACCCACTTTATGCCCAAACCTACTGATACTCTAACTAACCCTAGAAGACTGACATTATTAGTAACACTTTACAGTTAATTGAGGAACAGGAAGAGATCCCCGATCATGACTTGAGCCAAAATCAAAGAGTCAGACACTCAACCAACTGAGCCATCCAGGCTGCCCTACAGTCTTACAATGTTGAAAACAACAATAGACTGAACTGCCCCATACCAGTAAGAAATATTCTAAAAATTCAAACATTGATTAAAGAAATAGTGAGTACCTGTACCTACTATGTGTCTGGCATTGCTACTACAATCTTTTTCCTATATATGAGAAAATTAATTCAGTCTACTAAAAACCTGCCTCATATCAATTTCAATGTTTTAAGACAAGGTACAAAGAACATATTTTATTCATTCTACCAGTTCAATTTAAAAGTTTCTCAAAAATTAAAGTGTTATAAGGGAGAAACCAAGAGTATAAAATCAAAAGCATATAAAATAACAAGTGTAATGGCTTGAATACTGCCCCTGCATCCCAAATTCATGTCCACCAGAACTTAGAATATGCTCTTAATGTGGAAATAGGGTATTTGGATATGTAATCAGTTAAGGATCTGAAGTTCATGAAATCATCCTAGGTTTAGAGTGGGCTCTAGATCTAATGAATGGTATCCTTTTTAAGAAGAGAAGAGAGCACAGATACATCCACAGGAAGCCAAGAGAAGACAAAGGCAGAGTCTAGAGTTTTGCTACCACAAGTCAAGGAACACCAAGAGCCACCAAAAGCTGGAGAGGCTAGGAAGACTCTCACCATGAACCTTAAGAGGAAGTGTAACCCTACAAACCCCCTGATTTTAGATTTTTGGCCTTCAGAACTTCAAGAGAATAAATTTCTGTTGTTTGAAGCCACCCAGTTTGTGATACTGTTACTGCAGCCCCAGGAAACATAGTTTTGTTTTGTTTTGTTTCCTAAAATATGATATTCACCATTAAAATTAACAAATTATAAAAGTAATCTTTTTTGAAAACTGGTTTTCTAATCTGCACTACAAATGCTCCAAGAATTCTTAAATGGAACACGCTGTACATAATGACTGGGAAATGTACATAATGACTGGGAAACAAGCAAATGTTCACCTTGTATGAGCATCAGTTACTCCCCTGTGCCCTCACACGGTGACATCTGTGGGAGTTAGCTGGATAGGACTTCTTGCTCCTAGGCTATTACGTTCCACAGTTTTCTGCATTTTGAAGTTGTGTCTCATCCTTCACAGCCTATCAGGAGTCAACTTTTAAGCCCCCTCTCCAATGTTCTAATTCAGGAATTCAAATTTTCTATGGGCTAGAAAAATCATAAAACTATAACTGTTACAACGAATTTTAAGAATTATGCTCTACAGGGGCGCCTGGATGGCTCAGTAGGTTAAGCCTCTCCCTTCCACTCAGGTCATGATTTCAGGTCCTGGGATCGAGCCCCGCATCGGGCTCTCTGCTAAGCAGAAAGCATGCTTCCTCCTCTCTCTCTGCCTGCCTCTCTGCCTACTTGTGATCTCTGTCAAATAAATAAAAATAATGTGCTATGGTGAGTGGTGTGAAGTGTGTAAACCTGGTGATTCACAGACCTGTACCCCTGGGGCGAATAATACATTACATGTTTATAATTAATAAACAAATGAATAAATATAAAATCTTAAAAAAAAAAAAAGAATTATGTTCTATAGAATACTAGGACTGAAGCCTCTACACAGAAAAAGATTTTGTCAGCAAGGAAGTCTGGGAAAGGATGTATGCTCTCCCTTTTGGAAACCCACTACACATATTAACACAATAATGGCTCTGGACTGCCTAGTAAAGAAACCTATTAAACATTTTTAACCTGTCTTACTTGGATACAGACTCTTCCCTTCAAGGTTTTCAAATAATGTCCCAACACTGATGGCTCAAATATTTTCTCTTTCAGAGTAGGCAATAGCCCTCTGGATATCATCTTTCTCCCTCTTTCTTCCCAGGAAAATCTTGGCAATTTAAAGCTGTCATATGATAATCTGTTCTTTTCCTTAATTATAGCAACAGATATTTTGCCTTGAACCCAATTACCAACAAACTTCAATATCAGAACTTCAGTAACAATACTTTTGAAAATGGGATTTTATATGATCACATTTGACCCTCACAACAAACCTATGATATAGGTAATTACAAAGCTCTAAGAGATTATGTAATTTGATGCAGTAAGGCTATTAAGTGATCAAGCTGGGATAGGCCTTCTGACGTCAAGTCTTATGACCTACCTACTCTACCACACCATCAATATGCAGGGGTGGGCAGGGGAGCTAGGCCCAATATCAAACCCCAAACCCTGAAGTCTTCTTAACTAAGCAAAGGATTCTCCATATATTAATCTCAGTTGCAGCCAAATTAATTGCTGCTCCACAGTCAATCAATCAGTAACAAGTGCACCTTGTCAGGAATATGCATTAAGAGAACCACCCCCCTTTCCAAAGCTCAAACCTTTACTCTTCAGACTGTTACTGTTTTACAGTACTGCTAAGATACTGGGGTTTTTGTTTTTGTTTTTTTAAAGATTTTATTTATTTGAGAGAGAGGGAGAAAGAGAGAGTATGAGTCAGGGCAGGGGCAGAGAGAGAGAGAGGGACAGACTGAGTCCTAACCAGGCTCCACAACCAGTGTGGAGCCCAACGTGTGACTCCATCTCACGACCCTGAGATCATGACCTGAGCTGATATCTTAACCAACTAAGCCACCCACGTGCCCCTATGAGATTGTTTTCGAACAAAAGAGAAAACAGGTATTTCTGCCATGGAACACTTACAGGTCACTCATAGCAAAGGCTACCAAAATTTACAATGTCTCCCTCACAAGAGCAGTGAATTAGTCACCCTCCAACTAACAGCCTATTAGTGCTTTCTTTTTTTTTTTTAATTATTTTATTTATTTATTTATTTGACAGAGATCACAAGCAGGCAGAGGCAGGCCAAGAGAGGGAAGCAGCAGGCTCCCCGCAGGCTCCCCGCAGGCTCCCCGCTGAGCAGAGCGCCCGATGCAGAGCTCGATCCCAGGACCCTGAGATCATGATCTGAGCCAAAGGCAGAGGCTTTAACCCACTGAGCCACCCTGGCGCCCCTAATTTTATATATTCTTTTGAATACATAATACCTGCACTGCACAATTAAATGGTACAAAAAGATGGGCAGTGAAATAGCCCCCTGCTACCTAGCTCCCCCGCTCTGAACTAATGTGTTTCATGTGTATCTTTAAAGGGTCACTCCATGCACGTGCAAGTAGTTACACTTAAAAACCTTCCTTGCCCCTACTTTTATACACAAATGTGTATAAAATGTGTATACTAGACACATTTGTTCTACTACCCCCTTATTCTTCCCCTTAAAAATACACCTTGGAAATTGCTTCCTAAATTATATAAAGTCTCTTGTTTTTTTCTTAATGTTTGCAATGTATATCATTGCATGGATAACGATAATTTAACTATTGTCCTACTAGAAACGTTTTTTCTAACCTTTGTATTTATAAACAATATGGCAATGAATAACTCATTATTTCATACCAGTATATCTATAGGATAAATTCCTAGAGTCTAAATTACTGGGTTAACTTTAATAAATACTGTCACACTTTATAGAGGTGGCAACATCGTACTCTCACTAGCAATGTCCGGGCGTTTTCCATAATTTTAAAATTTATATAAATAACATGACAGTAGTCTACTTCTTTGGTTTTTGTGGCCTAAACTTCATTCCCACTCTAAACTTGAGATAGATATAGATATAAATATAGATATATAGATATTTTCCCACCTTAAAGAATTTTTTTTTTTTTTTTTTAGGGCGCCTGGGTGGCTCAGTGGGTTAAGCCGCTGCCTTCGGCTCAGGTCATGATCTCAGGGTCCTGGGATCGAGTCCCGCATCGGGCTCTCTGCTCGGCAGGGAGCCTGCTTCCTCCTCTCTCTCTCTGCCTGCCTCTCTGCCTATTTGTAATCTCTGTCTGTCAAATAAAATAAATAAAATCTTTAAAAAAAAAAAAAAAAAAAAAAAAAAAGAATTTTTTTTTTTAATTTTATTTATTTATTTGACACAGAGAGAGAGATCATAAGCGGGCAGACAGGCAGGCAGAGAGAGAGGAGGAAGCAGGCTCCCTGCTGAGCAGAGAGCCTGATGCGGGGCTCGATCCCAGGACCTGAGATCATGACCTGAGCCGAAGGCAGAGGCTTTAACCCACTGAGCCACCCAGGCGCCCCAAGAATTTTTTTTTTTTTTTAAGTAAGCTCTACCAGTGTGGGGTCTTGAACTCATGACCCAAGATCAAGAGTTGCATGCTTTACTGCCTAAGCCAGCCAGGAACCACCCCTTAAAGAAATTTTTAAGTAATTTCTACTATGATTGATTCACAAAGAGATTAGTCACCTATTTACCTGAAATTGTAGTTTTATGTAGAAAAATACTCACCAACTTAATAAATAGGTTGTAATGTATAAACAACTCATTTGCTGAAGACCACCTATACCACTAAAGAGACCGTCTTCTCTTCTCTTGGAAAACTTAATAAAAACTGCCATTTTAATTTATTGCAATAGTAACATGAGACTCTGTTCATCCATGCTTTTATAACTGCTGTACCTGGACCCTACAAGGAAGTAGAGACTAACACCTTGATAACCAAAGGGGGGGGGGGACAACTTGGGAATAATAAAAGGTAATTCAAACATAATCCCAAACCCAACCCCAGTAGCCTGTTTAAACTTTCCCCTCACAATAAGTTGCCAAATGACTTTTTCAGCCTGTAATAGGGAACAAAATAATCACTGTGAATTTATAGTCCCCTTTGCCCCCCAAATTAAATTTCCTCTAAGCATGTAATATCATATTGCGAATTTTCTGCATATATCATATCTTCTATTAGATTCCTTTTCTGTGTTAAATTTACCAACATGTAACTAATTTTAAAAGCTCTATCTACTAGGGGCGCCTGGGTGGCTCAGTGGGTTAAGCCGCTGTCTTTGGCTCAGGTCATGATCTCAGGGTCCTGGGATCGAGTCCCGCATCGGGCTCTCTGCTCAGCAGGGAGCCTGCTTCCCTCTCTCTCTCTCTCTCTCCCTGCCTCTCCATCTACTTGTGATCTCTCTCTGTCAAATAAATAAATAAAATCTTTAAAAAAAAAAAAAAAAAAGCTCTACCTACTCCAAATTATCTCCACTGAAGTATCTGGCTAATCATACCACTGATAAGAATTCTTGTCAAATTAAGGCTATCACCACTGTAAGAGCTGTTTCTGCCTGCTCACTGAACATCTAATTTCTCTCGCCTAACAATTAATACCCATTCTGTATAGGTATTTATCTACATGAAGTACTTCAGAAGAAAATGCCCCCACCACACACACAAATTCAACAGTGGGCCATATTCCACCAAGAGAAATGCTATCTCCCTTGCTAGTGCACAAGCCTGAACCAAATAGCACATGGCATCCCTGGCCCCAGGGACTGGATGAGCCAGTGAGACTGAAGAGAGTTATGCTGAAGTTTCCAAACTTTGGAGAGAGAACCACAGAAAGTAAGGTTCTTAGCTAGGGTGAGTTGGATTTTCTATTACCATACATGGAGCAAAAAGCATCCCAACTGTTTAACAACTTAAAAATGCACTGGTTGAGGATTTTGAGCAATATCAATGAATGTATTTGCGAACAAATTTAACCCTATCTATGAAACCTGATTCTTTGATGACTATTGACTTTTCTATAATTTAGAGAGTTGACTTTTGACAGTATTTAACACTTCAAGAGAGGCATGTGTGGAAGAATAAGGTTAGGGAACACCATTCACTGAAAGGATTCATGTCACAGCCACATCACAGTTCAAATCCAGAAAATGAAAAACTCCCTCTTGCTTTCCTATCTGCCATGCCAAAAGCCACTGAGCAAATAAGAAAATGAGACCTGACTTTGCACAGGTCTTTATTAGAAGGATGAGCATCGTAATCCAAGCAGAACCCTGGAAGGAGTGAGTGTTTCAAGACTGTCATCACTATTAGGGGGCATTAATGAGCATTTCTTACAAATACTGTAAACTAAACGCAGTTTGTAATTGCTAACAAGTAAAGAGACAACATAGCCAAAAATAAATAATTTTGAGGGTACAGAGACATCTTACTGGCCTAATACAGACCCACCCTGATGGCTCTTATTACCCTATTCTGGCATTTGCTTCTTACTTTCTTAGATTGTTGGCCTTGCTGATTTTCATAAGAAGGCTTAGGCAGTTGCTTCCCTGTGGGCTATACAGCAATTTTCCAGTTCTATGACTCAGAAAGAGCAAGAGAAGGAAGGGTTCTCCTCTTCCATCCCTAGATAAAATCAGAAAATGTTTATTTAGCTCCGGTAAAGCAAGGCTCAGTTAGTTAATTCACTGTACAGGCTTTCACAACTTTTTTTTTTCTTTCAAGTCAAATATTTACCAAGAGCTTAGTGTATGCAATTCATAGTTTATTATATATCCAAAGCCAATGAAGGAATTACATTTATCAGTTCCATGCTCCCTTTCTCTACATCCCTAATAACAAAGTCAAATATTTTAAAGAAAAAATACTTATGCCTCACAAAGTTTGCAATTAAACTTTTTGTGCCAGAATTGGTGGACTGGTGATCAGGTTTGTTATTCCCAGAATATTGTGCTGAAACACAAGGGTAAGAGATTTCCCACTTTCCTTTAAAAAAAAAAAAAAAAGTTCAAATGATGTGCACTCAATTATTAAAACAAATATCCTGAGAAAGTAAATGGAAACGAACTGCATTAATGAGCTAATAAATACTATCTGGAGGCAACATCTGCACTACCTACCAGGTTTGGCACACAGAGTCTGCAAAACTGATAATTCAGAAACACTGAAGGCACAGAGTCTGCATTCAGAACATAAACCATGCATCGCAAATACAATTAACTGCTCCGAAAAAAAATTAGTCATCCTTCCCAACGAGATGGCCCTTTTTAAAAAATTCTGTAAGCTACCCCCAAAGCAAGCCTACTTTGGGGGGGAGGTGGGAAGGGATGACACATTTCACACTTGAGAATCAGCCCAGGCAGGTAAGTCGAGAACATCCCAAAGAGGACGGAAATACGGACAATACGGAAAACTGCCAGGAAAGCGATGGGCTGGCTCTGAGCCGAGGGAGCACAGCCCCAGCGAACAAGAAGCCCTCTCCCCAGGGCTCCGGGCCGAGACCCCGGCGCACCCCCCCTCCCAGCTCTACGAGCGCGCCGCGCAGCCCTACACTGCCCCACCTGGGAAAGTTCGCACCTCCGCATCCCCGCCCCTCGCACCAGCGAGCCCCTCGCACCGCGGTGCCGTCGCCATGGCGACCGGTCCCCACCCCCACCCGGCCGGAGAGGGTCGCGCCGCAGTCCCGCGGTGGCCTCTGACTCCGCTCCCGCCGGAGTCAGGACAGGGGTTGCAGAGCCCGGGAGAGGAGGAACGCCGGGGCGGGGGAGGATGAAGGGGTGCGAAAGGCGGAAGTCACCCGGACCGCGGGCTGGATCCGACCCTTGCCCCGAGGGGTCCTCACCCTTCACTTTGCCGAAGGTGCCGACCCCCAGCGTATCCCCCAGGATGTAGTGGCCGATCTTCACTCGCCCGTCGTGTTTCTGCTTCTCGGCTGTCGCCATCTTTCTCCAGGAACTGAGTCTGCGCATGGCGCCGCGGGAGGGGGCGGAGGGGGCGGGCAGGGCCGCGCCGGGGGCGGGCAGGGAGGGGGGTGGGGACGCGGGAGGGCAGCCGTGCCGCCGAGCCGCCGCCCAGCGCCGCCCGCCGGGTCCCTGCCGCGGGCTGTCCGGCGCAGACGCTCCCCCTGGCGGGGCGGGCAGGGGTCGCTGGGAGGGCCACCGGTACTCCCCTTCTCGCGCGGCTCGGCTTCGGCCTGGGGCGCCCGCCCACCTGCGCGCCGGAGAGGGCTTCCTGAACTGCAGAGGAGGGCGGCAGCCCTTCGGCCGCTGTCCTCTGTGGCCGAGTTCTGCCCGCGGCGATCTCCCCGAATCGTTCCTCGTGGGGAGGGGTACCGCTCTCCTTGCGATTCCGAGGGGATAGATGGGCACTGGGGAAGCCCACGCGGGCGAGGCAGCTGTGTGGCTGGTTACTAGTGCGGCGTGAATTGAAACATGGCAGGGGACACCGCCCTGCCACAATGTTCTAACCTCTTCATTTTTTCTGTGCGGATGGAATCTAAAAGCCACGGAGAGTTGTCACTTGCATCTTCGATGGAGTTTCCCCTTTTTCTACCCACCGCCCTGGTTCTTTGTTGTTGTTACTTTGAACCAGTAAGTTGCTACTGGGCACCTCGACAGCTTTCCTCCTTCTGGATGCTTTTCTGAAATTTCCTTCCCAAGCAAGCTCTGTTGGAAGGAGCAGGTTGGAAATACTGTGAACGTGCGTGTGCTCGGGAATGGGATGTTACAGACATAGGAATTAATATTTTTTTATTACCGATAAAATGGAGACTTTGAACTGAAAACAAGGCTTATATTTACAAGTCAATCGACAAGTATTTATTGTACTTGCAATGAGTAAGATTTAGTCTATTATCTTTACAAATGGGATGTCCCATGTTACAGGGGAAGTAGGGAAAGCATGCTTATTTCTATTAAATTTTTAAGCGAGTTCACTGCTCAGTTGTATTCCCCTGACATGGGTAAAATGAAGTGCCCAAACAAACAAGATATGATCTCTACTTTGCAGTGTCATAGCATTTGGGCCAGTGTCAATGGGCAAAGAGTTGAACTCTTCAAGAGAGTAATATAAAAAAAAGTAAGACTAAAAATGTTGTCCTTTTTGTTCCTAATCAAAGTAACCCAGCTCCTCTGATGTTTATATACTTTCTTTTTATGAAATCAAAGTAACATGAATTAAGTACTGCTTTGTTCCAAGCACAGCATTGCAAGGGAAGCAAAAGCTGGCGCTTAGAATTAAAACAGTCACAACTAGGCTTGGATGATCAGTTTTTATGTATTAGGGACCGCACATATTCTGAAGGACCATGAAGTTAAGAAGTCTGATTACTGACACATTTGGGGGGTTGGGCAGTGGTTACTGTTGCAATTTTTGCTCTCTGGTTTCTTCACCTTTTCTTGTTTGCCTTGTGAGTTTCTGCAGCCCAGACATTTTGGATCTCTACAAAGCAGAAATAATTTACCGGATTATCTTGGGGGGAGGGGAAGGACCTTTCATCCCTAACCAGCGAAGTATCATCTTAAAATGACTCTAAATTTGCATCATGTCTAGAGTTTAACATAGCAAAATTATTTCTTCTAAAAGAAAAAAGTCACAAGCTACCTCAACCTTGTATGGTTAAGCTGGGGAGCATCTTACAAAGAAGCAAACTGAAGCTGAATTTTGCAAACCAATTGCCAATCTCTTAGTGAAACTATGAAGACCCAATTAAGAAAATAATATAAAGGTTTTTTTTTAAGAGAAACATCAGTTTGTTTCTGTTCTAATATTTTAGATTATAGTTTCAATACATATTCATTAAATGCCACTATTTACTCAAAAGCCTTGTTGGGGAAAGAAAACCTAGAATCTTAGATCAAAGGATTGAGTAGGAACTTAGAGCTCACCTTAACTGGGTCTTTCATAGTCTCAGTTTAAGCAGCTTTTATTGCTGGGTGTTTTGGTTTTTTTTTTTTTTTCTTATGAGTTAAAAACTGAATTCAATTAAGAGTTCCTAAGAAGGTAAATGATAATCCTTCTTTAATCTTTTGCTTTTTCTCTTTCCTTCATTCCTTTTAAAAAATTTCTGCCCCATTTGCTTCCACTTCTCTTCCTTTCATTATCCCACTGATCCATCCCCAAACCTTCCTTTCTTTCTTCAAGCACTGTCAGATACTGTGGATAAATACAAAATGAAGATTCATGATCCCTCCTTTGAGGAGCTCATAGTCTAAGGTGAGAGTTCTCTATATTTCTCCCACCCGGGACAGAGAGTATTCATACGCTCAACATTCTCCTAGGGTAGAAGTGAAAATAAGGCAAACTGGTTTACAACCAGTTTCCAGACCCATCAGTTGTAACCCTACCCTCTATCTCAAGCCAAGTATATTGGAATGTAAGTGGGCAGGAGTGACTATACAGAAGCAACCTTGATTGCATACTAGTTTAGGAGGGAGGGAAAGGTAAATTGTTTTCAGATTTCAGTACTTCAACTTTTACTAGTACAACTAAGTCACAGTATATCTCAGCACCGGTGAAGACATACCATAATGACCCAACAACCTGATAGGGAATTTCTGGTTTCAGAAGAAGCTAAGTAATTGTCAGCTGTTTCCTCTCTGGCCCTTCAGAGAGTCTGTGGGAGCTATGCATTCTCTTGGGCTTTTCTTGCTAAGGCCATCACAGTGTTAGTACACTGTACATTGTCAGGTGGATATTATACTTCTTCAATCTCTTTCTCTAAATATGGTGGCCAGAACTAAAACTTCTAAGTACTACACTTCTATTAATAGAGCCTAACATGTCCTTAGGTTAATTACATTGTAACTAATATTCAGTGTTAATTAAACAAGTCGGGATTAGTTTGCTAGAACTTGAGTACTCAAAAAGCAAAGGAACACTACTGCCTTCAACGTGGCAAAGCAATGTGATAGGTGCTATAATAAGAACATGTATATGGTCCTTTTTTTAAAAGATTTTTTTTTGAATACTCTCTACACCCAACATGGGGCTCAAATTCACAACCCCAATATCAAAAGTCATATGATCCACCAACTGAGCTAGCCAAGACCCCCTTATTTATGGTCTTTGGAAAGGGTTTCATGAAGGAAAGGCATAACCTTTATCTGTGGAGGTCCATAAAGTCTTCAACTTGAATATATTTAGGAGAATAGAAAGGGATATTGCACTGTACTCAAAGAAGGGTAACATGGGGTGTCGGGGAGACACAGGGAACAAGGCATCCCAGGTAGAAGGAAGAGCATATGCAAAATCATGAGGGAAAGAAGCCTATGTCTTTTCAAGAGAGAGCAAAGTAGTTACAGGGGGTGAAATCTGGAAGCACAGGGGAATTTATTAGAAGAAACGAAAGAGAAACAGGAGTAAATCCTGAAAAGCCTCATATGTACTTCTCAACTTGGACATTATAGGTGATGAACCACGGAAGACCTAAAGACATGAAGATATAAAGTAGATGCATTTTAGAATTACTTTCTTTGCCAAAGAAATTGAGGTCTATGGGTGCCTTTGGTAAGTGAAAAGGGTGATCAAGAAGTCAGGTGCAAGGGGCAGACTTTTCCCTGTGAACCTTCTTAACTTTTTGGTTTTGCACCTTATGCATATATTATAGAGTTGAAAACTATTTAATGATTAGAAAAAAAAAGTCTTAAACTCTGAACTGGATTGGAGAAGAACAAGACCAAAGTGGTGATAAAACAAGAGAATTGGTGATTATCTAGTGGAGAAATGATGAAACAGGCCTTACGTATGCAGAGGAAAAGCATAAGCCATAGACATGGAATTAGTGGACAGAGAGGGTGAGGAAGAAGTCTTGGCTACCTCTTTACATCTGGAGGGATGATGGGGGAATGGGGAATAGAGGTTCTGTAGAGAGAATTCTATTTGTAACATTGGGACATCTAAGAGACATTCAGGTAAAGATATCCAGGATGATACTGGTAATACAGGTCTATTACTCCAAGGGAAGGTCAACCTAGAGACAGATTGGGTGTCATCACTACAAAATGCAGATGAATTAGAGCAACGAGTATGAATGAGATCTCCCCGGTTCATAGAATTAAGGGATCCAAGGACATAAGACTTACTTAGAGAATGTGGATATTTAGAAGGGTCCAGAAGCAATATAAGCCTATGGAAGGAAAGAAAAAAGAGCAATTTATATTAACTCCCAGGGAGTTACAGTGATTAAAATTAGTTGGTGGATGAGTGTCACCTAGAGTAGATGATTCCTAACTCCTCTAATTAGAAAGTTTTTAGGCAAAAATGTTTAGAACCTTCTTATGATGACAAATTTTAAGCTTCAATTACCCTTGTAGAGATAGGTCCAGAACTGTTTCCTTGGGAAAATCTTAGCACTGAAGTTTATGAGAACTCCCTTGGCCTATCTCTCTGTACAGACGGTTGTTTGATCCTGGTTGGCTTAATTACTGTTAGTGAGAAAACGTCAACCCTGCTCTCCTCCCGGCTGATTCTCTGAGGATCAGGCATGTGGGTCTATCCATGATCAGCAGCAAAAAATGTATTCAACAAAAAAATGTGACTCTAAACTTTGCTGTTTTTATCTGCTAATGGGAATAATATCCTTGAGACTCTTAGGGAGACTAAAGTAATTGGACTGTCCTGTTTCTGGTTGCTCTTTGCTTGATTTTGCTCGATTTGATAATACAAGGAGCAGATAAACACTTGAATATCTTGAATGGGTTAATAATTTGTCTCTCCATTCAGACTACTGGTTTGGTTCCCTTCAAAACAATATTCTTTAAAAATTCATTCAACATTGGGGTGCCTGGCTGCTCAGTCAGAAGAGTATACAACTCTTGATCTCCAGGTCATGAGTTTGAGCCCCATGTTGAGTATAGAGATTACTTTAAAAAAAATACTAAAAAAATTTTTTCTGTTTGACATTTATCTAAGTGGAAAGGCATGGAATAGAGGATTGCTAAGTAGTGTCCCGGGGAGAGAAGACCCTGCTATTACCAGACCCTCATTTCTTAGACACAGTTAGCAGGCCCCCCAAGCACACATTCCATTGAATCGGGCATTATGTAGCGGGGGAGCTCCTCTCCCACCCCAAGTGATTTAGCAAAGTGGTCCTTTTTCACCACCCCTTTCCAGGAAGAGTTCAGGTAAATAAAAGTTTGAGTGTTATTTTGGTGCCCCAGAGATGTGTAGTATCCCTTGGGGACTGACTCCCATGCAGCTGCTGGCTTGGCTACCTCTGGGCATGAGCTGCTGTCCCTAGGGCAGGGGTGTATTGTAGGAATGGAAGGGATGCTATAAGAAATAGACCCACAAAGTCTCTTCAGCCCGCCCAAATTTACAGCCCACTTCTAACAAAGACGTAGTTACTAACAACATGTTCTAGAGTGTTCTAACCTCATCCCTGGGTTTATTGTATTTTCCTTCCCCTAAATTCCTTATTCCTCAGCTATTTATTATTTAAAAGAAATATTACTCTGTAAGGTTCCCAGATTGATTGATTGATTGATTGATTGACTGACTGATTTTGAGAGAGAGAGAGCACAAGAGAGAGAATCTCTGGCAAGTTCCATGCTCAGTGCAGAGCCTGATACTGGGCTTGACCTCAGGATCCTGAAATCGTGACCTGAGCCAAAATGAGGAATTAGATGCTTAACCAACTGAGCCACCCAGGTGCTCCCAAGATGCTTTTTTAGTAGGCTTTATTTTTTAGAATAGCTTTAGCATTACAGAAAAAAATGTGAGAAGACTGCAGAGTTCTCATACACGACACAGCCAGTTTCTACTATTGTCAACACCTCACACTCTTTTTTTTTTTTAAGATTATATTCATTTATTTATGTGAAAGAGAGCAAGAGTGAGAAAGATCACAGAGGGAGAGGGAGAAGCAGACTCCCTGCTGAACAGAGAGCCCGATTTGGGGCTTGATCCAGGACCCTGAGATCATGACCCAAGCCAAAAGCAGATGCTTAAAGCCACCCAGGCACCCCAACACCTTATATCCTGTGGTACATTTGTAACAATCAATGAGCCAATATTGATATATTATCATTAACTAGACTCCACACTTCATTCCAACATCTTTAATTTTTACCTGATTTCCTTTTACTGATCCAGGACCATATTACATTTAGTTATCTTGTCCCTGTAGGATGATCTTGGCTGTGACAATTTCTCAGGTATTCCCGGTTTTGATGACCTTGACAGCATTGAGGTGTATCGGTCAGATATTTTGTAGAATGCCTCTCTTTCAGAATTTGGTTTTTCTCATGGCTAGACTGATGTTACAGGTTTGGGAGGAAGAACACAGACAGTGGTCCATTTTAATCACATCATATCAAGGGCTCATACTGTCCATATGGTTTATCACTGTTGATGTTGATCTTACTTACCTGCCAGAGGTTGTGTTCGTCAGGTTTCTCTACTGTGGAGTTACTCTCTTTTCCCTTCTTTCCATACTGCACTCCTTTCTGTATTCTTTGAAACGGAATCACTACCCAGAACCCACACTTAAGGATTGCAAAGTTGTGCTCCCCTTCTGTAGGGTGTACTATCCACATAAATAATTTGTCATTCTTCACAGGAGATTTGCCTCTTTCCTTCCAGTTATTCATTTATTCCATCTTTATTTATAGCAGTGTGGACTCACGGATATTTATTTTATAACTGGGTTATAATCCCCTACTCCCTTCATTTATTGCCCGGATTGTCCCAGCTTTAATCAGTGGGTGCTTTTTCAGTTAGTTCCTATATCCTTTTGACATACCTCCATCAATGTCATTTTTACTGCTTTTCTATTTTACGCTTTCTTACTTTCTAGCGCTACAAGGAAATCTTGTGTATTTGCTGCCCAGGGCTAGGATCAGCCATTTCTCCAAGGTGTCCTGGTTACTTTTATCAGAGAGTGGTATTAGAACCCAGGATTTGGTGTTTGGAGTGTCATTGCTCCTAGACACCCTCAGCTGACAGAGCAAGGAAATATATATGTATATACTAACCAATAAATATACCTGTATCTCTGAATATTTCTAGAACTGTCCCTGTCTGTAATAAGCTTAACATGATTTCATGCAACCAACTCTAATCCGTTCCTGCATAGGTTAGCCTAGTCTCTTCCCTTTGCTTACCTGTAAACTCCCACTCCAACAGTGAGAAACCTAGCTTCCATTATCTAACAATCATTTACTGAATTGCTCAATCAGAGTAGCATATGTATTTGTGGAGGTATCGGAATTGTTAACCCCACTGCTCTGGACAACAACTGTATCAACTTGAGTCCCCTGCTTGTGTGCAGTTCCTTTTGTCTTTAGTCTTATAGATTTCCCCTCATTTCCAAGTGCTAATCTGGACTCCACCATTTCTTTAGGTAAGCACCTTTGCCTTCCACTCTCTTCAGTGAGGCTGTTATATACAAGAATAATACCAATAGATTTTGTTATCACTATCTGTTTTCCATCCCGGGATACCCTACCTTGGTTTTAATCTCCTATGCACCATGTTGGTGAGAGAGGAATTCCCTCTCTATGGTTTTGCAGATGGCCAAATGCACAATATCCAACACAGGGCAGATGTATCAAGAGCGGTCTACTGGTCACATATACTCACAGCCTGGGGGAGGCGGGGGGTACCATGTAGGTGCACTTAAAAACTCAGAGCTGCACTTAAAAACAGAATGAACAACCAGTGGCTTCAGAAGGCAGACTTTGTAGTATCAGTAGGGAGGTCGGCCTCCTAGTTCTTGTAAAAAATGGGACTAGTTATTTGAATGATTCTATAAGCTCACAGGGAACTGAACCCACTACTCCGGGATTAGCACTAACTATGCCCAGCCTTTGGTAAGTAGGGTTGTTTGGCTACTTCTCTATGGGAGCAGAATGGGGAGGAGAACTTATAGCTGGGCCATTTGAGGCCCTCAATAGTTCCAGATGTCAAGGCAACATGTAATATTGAGCCTTAATATTAGGCCTTATACCCACAACTTTGCAAATGACTTTTTAAAATTTGCATTATTGAGGTTCACTTTCTGCTGGAAAGTCCTGTGGGTTTGACAGCTGTTCAGTGCCATGTATTTGCTATTACAGTATCAGAATATTTTCACCCTAAAAATCCCCTCTGCTCCACCATAATCAACTCTGCCCTATTTTTCCTGTCTCTATCATTTTGCTCTTTTCAGGATGGAATTGGAATCATACAGCATGGAGTCTTTTCAGACTGGCTTATTTCCCTTAGCAATAACATTAAAAGTTCATTTCTGTCTTTTCTGTCACCCTTAAATGCTTTTGAAATAAGGAAAATTTGCAATATTTAAAAGCTTAAGATTGGTCTCCATTCTAAAATATTGTCTTCAGATACTTAAAAATATTCTATACTTTTTAAAAGAATCTGACAATGGTGCAGCTTTGCTAAAAGGTGTGTTAAATGTACCAAGAGGAGATTGGTTAGACAGACAGACAGACAGACAGACACTCTGTTATTTAGCTCTGGTGATTTCCTTAATAACTAATGAATTGTGTAGGCAAGAAAAGAGTTAAAGACCTGATTTTGGGGGTGCCTGGGTGACTGAGTCATTTAAGCATTAAGTATCTGCCTTTGGCTCTGGTCATGATCCCAGAGTACTGGAATGGAGCCTGCTTCTCCCTCTCCCTCTGCCTGCTGTTCCCCCTACTTAATATTCCCCCTCTCTCTGTCAAACAAATAAATAAAATCTTTTAAAAAAAAGAAGAAGAAAAACCTGATTTTGTTTTCTGCTTCAGTAAAGAATATTATTCCTTACATATATAATCAGTACATGAAATTATTAATTTAATTCTCCCATCCTTTATATATATTCTCTTACATAGAGTAAAACACAAATTCATGTACATTGTCAAATGTGTAGAACTTTTAATTTCAGAAATTAAGATGGTTTTGGTTTTATGTGGGAATTTTATTTTCTTTGTATTGGGAATTTGTTCTAAGTCTAGTATATTTTACCTTTACTGAAATGGCTCTAGATTTCATAGATTGACTCTATGAAATTCTGACTTGGAGCATCCCCTAGGTGTCTTATTCAATGACATATATTATAATTGATGTTTAGTAGACTTTGTTTTGTCTGGAACTAATACTTTGTCATGTTTTTTGCCTGTTTAGATTTCTACGTACTTACCATAAATTCAACCCAAACTTTCTAACAATTGTCTAAAATCTTTTCTCAATATTAAAATGCATGAGGTATATGATATGGGGGAGGTATTCATACTTTGTCATATTTTTTACTTGCTTAGTTTTCTATGTGCTTTTCATTGATTCAACCCAATTCCACCAATTTTCTAAAATATCTTAAGACATTAAAATGTGATATGGATTATCAGTTTATATTCTTGCATAGAACTCTCCTAGACCTTTCTCCTAATTTGCCTTCTATCCCTGTGTCAGAGTTTCCACCGGAGAATCCCCTTTTGCCTTCTTCATCAAGAGTTCCTTTACCTTTCTCCTGTGTTGGATTTATTATTTTCAATATACCATGTTTTTTCCTTTTTTGTCCATTTTTGCTTTTGTTTTCCCTGGTTTTGGTGAAACCTATCCCACCAGTAGCTTCATGAGAAAGGTTCAGGGAAGTTAATTTTTCTGAGAGCTTATGCATTTGAAAATGTCTTTATTCCACCCTACACTTTGTAGTTTGGTTGGATATAGGGTTTTAAGTTGTAAAAAATTTCCTTGAGAATTTTGAAGGCATTACTCCATTGTCTTCTAATTTCCTTTATTTTTAAACAATATACTGCAATGTGATTTACATTTAATAAAAGTCACTTTTTAAAAAGATTTTCTTTATTTATTTGAGAGAGAGAAAAAATGAGCATGAGCAAGGGGTTGAGGGATGGAGAGAGGCAGAGGGAGAAGCAGACTGCCTGATGAGCAGGGAGCCTGACGCAGAGCTCGATCTCAGGACCCTGGGATCATGACTTGAGCTGAAGGCAGACACTTACTTACTTACTGAGCCATTCAGGCCCCCTAAAGGTCACCCTTTTTTTAGGTATAGAATCCAGTGAATTAAAAAAAAAACAACAACTACATAATGTTGTGTAACCACCACCACTCTTAAAATATAGAATACCTCTACCGCCCTATAAAATTCCCTCATCCCCTTTTACGTCCACATAATTTTACCTTTCCAGAGTAATACACAAACTCATACAACATTTAGACTTTTGCAACCAGCTTTTTCCACTTAGCCCAGCCCTTTGGAGACTTATCCATTTTGTGGCATGCGTCAATAGCTGATTGCTTTTTTATCCCTTAACAGTATCCCATTATGTGGATATACCAAAATGTACTTATCTATCCTCCAGTCATGGTGTTTGGGTTATCTCAATTCCTACAGCAGGAATAGCCTGCTATACACATTCACATACTAGTCTTTGCCTTCCCATTTCTGTTGAATAAATACTAGAGACTGCTGGGGTGTAAAGTGTATGTTTGCCTTTATAAGAAACAGCAAACTTGTTTTCCAAAGTGGCTATACCATTTTGCATTTTCACCAGCAATGAGCAAGCAATCCAGTGGTTCCTCATTAACATTTGGGATCGTCAGTTTTCATTTGCTTTCTATTTTAGCCACTCTATTAGATATGCAGTGCTATGTCCTTGTGGTTTTAATGTGCACTTCCCTGATGACTAATGATGTGGAGAGTCTTTTCATGTGTTTATTTGTCATGCACACTTATTCTCTGGTGAACTATCTGTTCGAATCTTTTGCACATTTAAAAAAACAAGAAACATAATTGTTAACTTCTAAATACAAGTCATTTTTATATATGTTTTGCATGTATTTTCAAATTGTGTCTTGTCTTTTTATTTATGTATTTTTAATTATCCCTTTTGGAGAACAGAAATCCTTAGTCTTGGTGAAGTCCAGTTTAGTAATTTTTTTCTTTTATAGGTTGTGCTTTTTATATTATATATAAGGAATCTTCCCCTAACCCAAGTTCACAAAGATTTTTTTTCCTGTCTTTTTCATAGAACTTTCCTGTTTTTTTCATATAGTTTCAGGTTTTACATTTAGACCTTTGATACATCTTGATTTCGTAATACAGGGTAAATTTTGAGATTCTTTTTATTTAAAAAAAATTTTTACATATCTGGTTTTTTACATGTCTGGTTTTTCCAGGACCACTTGCTGGAGACTATTCCTTCTCTGTTGAATTACCGTGGCACCTCTGTTAAAAATCAATTTACCATATTATTTGTGGGCCTATTTGTGGACTCTGTTATGTTCCTCTTATGTCCATTCTCACATCAATACTACACTATCTTTGACTACCATAGCTTTATAGTAAGGCCTTGTGTGGTTTTTTTAAACAATTGCATTATTATTCCATTGCAAGAATGTACTATAATTTATTTAACTCAACTTCTACTTAGGCAATTTAGAGTTTTTAAAAATATATATATATTAGAAATAACGTGACAACAAATGCCCACAGGCATAGAATTTTGTGTCCTTGTGATGGTGCTTAGATAGTATACATGCTTCCAGTTGGGAATGTTAGATCAGTTTTTCCCCACACTTTTTCCTCATAATTGTGTGTACTTTAAGGTCCAGACCCACTTGGGTGGCCTTAGAGAGTAATTAACGACTGTCTTGACTGTGTTCCAAGGCACTGCATCTGATCTTAGTTTCTAATAGCTCTGTATTAAAGCAAGGATTTCCTGCTTTCTTCTTTGGTTAGTTCATGAGCAATGGCAAGGTGTTCTCTCAAGAACACAAAGATAAGAATGCTCTTTTAGGGTGCCTAGGTGGCTCAGTTGGTTAAGCGTCTGCCTTCAGTTCCGATCATGGTCCCAGGGTCCTAGGATTGAGCCTCACATCGGGCTTTCTGCTCAGCAGCAAGTCTGATTCTCCTTCTCCCTCTGTGCTCGCGCTCTCTCTCTCAGATAAATAAATAAAATCTTTTTAAAAAATGCTCTTTCAGAGTTAGAGTGTTTGTCAAGCCTTCCAGAGCATTCTGCCTATTTGACAGTTACACTTTTGATTAGTTGGCAAGCTAATTTTCAAACAATTTCTAATTACCTGGGAGTGGGTTAATCAGTTTGCAGGAGGCTTGAATTCATGACCTTGAGAACTAGTCACATTATCTACTGACTGAGCCAGCCAGGCCCCCCCCCACCTTTTTTTATATAGATTTTTCAATGTGGCAGCTAGAAAATTTAAAACTCCATGTGTGGTTTGCATTTATGGCTCACATTAAATTCCTATTAGACACTGATTGTCTAACATATTTTACAGATGCTGTATTGGCTAACTCAGTACAAATTTTGCTCAGGTTGAATCTGACAAAGAGCTCTAAGCTGGGGCACCTGGCTGGCTCAGTTGGTAGAGCGTGTGACCCTTGATTTTGGGATTGTGAGTTCGAGCCCCATGTCGGCTGTAGAGATTACTTAGACATAAAATGATTCTTAGTAAACTTCAGAGAAAGGCCTAGGATTTCTGCAGTCAGGCTCCTGCCCTGGCCATGGGTGGTGAGTGACCAGAAGCTTCCCTCAGAGGCCCTCCAGGCAATTTCACAGCAGAAGGCTGTTGGGCATTACACCTCCCTGTGAATGGCTTTCCCATCAGCATCCCCCTGGGCTTTCCAGCTAAGTCCGGACAGCAAGACACTTCAATATCCAGTGAGCTATGCTCGACCTTCTCAGACATCTGGATCTCAACTCCAGGGGTAGGGCCTTGACGTTGGGTGCTCTATCTCAGGCACTAGGGGTGGTGGCTGCTCCTTATTTCACTCTTCCCAGAGAGTTCTCTTTCATTTTTACTATTCAATCCCTCATTACCCCAACCCCTTACATTATATGATTCCCATTCAAATTACTGTGTGGTTTCTGTCTCACTAAAGTCTGATATATCAACTATTTTTACTGGATGTTTATATTTTATACTCTGCATGTTATTTCTATTATTTACGTACTACGCTACCAAGTTTTAGTACAGTAAGTGAAGTTTTCTTATTTTGCCAATACTAAAGGCCTGTCTGTTCTTGCATTTACACAGATTTTCATATACTCTAAACTTAGGACATGGGAAAAAATCCAGAAGGGAGAATGTGTGTGATGCTGCTTTTAAATCTACCTATAGTTAATCTATTCAAACTTCAAACGTTATTTCCTTAATGCATACGAAATTTATTCAAAAATTTTAAACTGTTCAAAAATGAACTATTGAGGATTTTACTCTATAATATATTCTCTCACAGGACTTTTCTGAGAGGGAGTGGATCAGGAAAGAGCAGATTTGCTCTGATTGAGACTGTTGGAAAATGGCTTGCTGTTACCTTTTAAACAAGCTAACCTAATGCTAAAATTATATATGTAATTAGTGTCTCAGGCCTCTGTACTTTATGACATATGATTGGCCCCGTGGCTCCACATCCAGGCTACAGATGAGTAAGGATTCCATTTAATGAAGATAAATTTTCTACAAAGTAACCTTATATTATGCAACGTCTTTTTAGTATTTTTATTATTTTTATTTAACACAGAGAGAGACACACACACACAGAGGGAACACCAGCAGGGAGAGTGGGAGAGGGAGAAGCAAGCTTCTTGCTGATCAGGGAGCCCGACACGGGACTTGATCCTAAGACCCCAGGATCATGATCTGAGGTGAAGGCAGATGCTTAAAGACTGAGCCACCAGGCACCCCTGTGCAATGTCTTTTTAAAGGAATGCGTTCCAACACTCAAGGTTGTTGGAATTTTTATTACCAAAGAAAATACATACTTTTAATAAATAATCTCTGTGCCTTAGTTTTCTTCTCTCCCAAATAAACAAGTGACCTTATGCCACCTCCAGTCTCCTGCAACTGTGAAGGCACGGTGCCATGCGTGTTACCTCACAGGACTAAGTTCCCGGAGGTTTCTCTCCCCAGAGCCATCCCTAATTGGACAGTATTTCTCTCAGAGGCTTCCTGCTTCCTGTCTCCTCTCCTGGGGGGCTGCTGCTTCTCTGAGGGCTGCTCCTCTGTGCCAAAGGGACTGTAAACAGCTTCTGCCCTGACTATGCCTTCTCCATTCTGAGGTTGCTGAATCATATGCCACCCCTCCCTTCCTCCTATTTGCCGAGATAGTTATGCTCCTGAAATAATACCATCTGCCACCTGGCATAATAGCCTTTGCTTCCTCCTCAGCCACCTCAACTCTCTGTACTCTAACTTGGGGAAGCTGGACCTTGCTCTGATACCATTTTACCAGTTGTCTTTTTTAAAAGATCTTTCCTCTAAAGGACTTGTTTTCTCTATATAACAGTCAGGAGTTCAGATCACTTTAAGCATTTTTCAGGGCAAACCAAGTACTTTTAGATTTGCTAGATGTTTATTTTCAGAGCTATATAAATATAGAATTCTATCAGAATAGGACTTTTCCTGCCTCAAGGAACTACCAAAATGAGACATGAAAGAGAATATATCCAAAAACCTGTCATAGCTCTTAGAATCCTCAGATCAATGACATAAGAGGGGTACAAGGAAGAGATTAGCAAAGAAATTCCCTTGAAGAGAGTTTAAAGTATTTAACCCAACCTTTTGGAAAAGAGGGTTGCTACCTTCTGGTGAAGGAAACTTCAAAGGAACCACTGAGGGAACTTTGAAATATGTTCCTGCAACGGTTTTGGCGGTGTGCCAGGAAAGGCCCGCTGCACTTCAGAATTTGGTCAGGTCAGGAATGTGGCAATATTTCCCGTGGCCCAAATGTGGGCCACTCAAGGCAAGAGAGAGCGTGGGATAGTTCTGGATCCTGCCAGTAGGGCCTTAGAGGTACAGAAAACCCTGGGAGAAAGAGGCTGAACACTAGGGCCTAGGAAGAAATCACAAAAGACAGTTTTGAACTGAGATGGGAGCTATAGGAGAGGGGTCTCAGTAGGAAATCTCCAAAGAGCTAATACAAGAGCCCAAGAGTAAAAATCGGCTTAATCCTCTGCTCGGTACAGGGGAGGAGTAAAGTTGCAGCTGACAGAGATGTACGGGAGAGAAAGGTGAAACCAGAGGGACCAAACCTTCTCCTCCACTGCTCGCATCCAGCCCAAAGGAAGCCCAGGCTGGAAGTGAGGTAAGGTGAAGTCATCTTTGAATTTTGACTTATTACATAGGACTGGACATTTTACTTAGTGAAATAGAACTGTTTTGCAACTAACCATGACTGGAAGGGTTTTTATTTTTTTGTTTGTTTGTTTGTTTGAATCTGTGAGTGCTCTAAAAATATATGGGTCAGATCAAGTCTTTATCCCGGGGCACTGGAGCATATTCCCACTGAATAAAGAAAGCACACAAAAATAAAGTTGTGTTTTTATCTCAATCCACATATCATGCCTATTCTACAAACTACTTGCACACACAGGAACCATTTTTTCATTGGAATTTTCCTTGACAAAACATCCCTCTTCCTTACTGTACAGGGACATTTTTATTTCGGATTCCATTTTGGGGAAGGTAGAAGGCAAAGGGAGGGAAAGAATCTTAAGCAGGCTCCATGCCTGGTGCAGAGCCCCAGGCGGGGCTGAAATCAAGAGTTGGACACTTAACCGACTGAGCCACCTAGGTGTCCCACATTTTCTTTTTTAACACCTTTTTGTTTGTTTGTTTTAGAGAGAGCATAAGGAGGGATAGCAGGAAATGGAGAAGCAGGCTCTCCACCCAGCAGGGAGCCCTATGCAGGGCTTGATCCTAGGACCCTGAAATCATGACCGGAGCCGAAGGCAGATGTTCTACTGACTAAGCCACCCAGGCGCCCCTTTTCTAACACTTTTAAAAAAGAATTTTTATTTATTAAGTAATCTTTATATCCAACATGGGGCTTCAACTTATAACCCAAAGATCAAGTCACATGCTCTACCAACTGAGTCAGCCAGGCACCCTGTTACTTTGCTTTTCTTATGTGAATATACAATATTACACAATTACAGCTAATTATAGCCTAAGCTAAATTTTGCATCCAACCCAGAACTCAAAAAAGACTGAATATCTGCCTGAATGACTGTTGTCTTTGCAGGGGCGGCTCCTTATTTAGCTTTCTTAACCACCTTTCTAACGAAGGGTCCTCTGTCTCCACATTCTCTATCGTTGCTTTGTTTTTACAGCACTTATTGCTTACTTGTTCCCGGTCACCCTCTAACACACACACACACACACTCACAAGCTTATGTACGCACAATTGAAATCTGTCGGAGCAGGGTCCTTTGTTGTTTTCCACCTACCTCCTGGACTTGGGCGTGCTTCTGGCACATAGAGGTCACTGAACAGGTATTTGGTTCAGGAAAGGACACCATATCATCAAGAGAAGTGAAAGGAAACCATAGAATTTCCAGGTAACCTTCCTAAAGCATCTTTTTTAAACTTGTCATTCCTCATTGCCTGATCTTTGCTGAATGCCTAGAAAACTGGCTTTATTTTCAATACTCTATTGAAATCAAGTTTATGGCAAGTAAACATTATCTCAAATTTTGCCAAATCTGGAAGTCCCTATTTTTAAAGATTTTGTTTATTTGAGAGTAGAGAGTGTATATGTGTGCATACACATGAACACACATGAGGCAGGGGGAGGGGCAGAAGTAGACTCCCTGATTCAGGGCTGCACTCAGGACTTGATCCTAGGACCCTGGGATCATGAGCCAAAGGCAGACACTCAATCAATGGAGCCACCCAGACACCCCTGAAGTCTTTATTTTTAGAATCTTCATTCTCAAAAAACAAAAACAGTCAAACCCTACATTTATTTATTTATTTATTTATTTGCTGATGATTGAGTGCCCCCTCAAATGATCCCCTTTGTTTGTATGACGCAACCCTGTCCTAGTTCATGGGCTAATTAATTCTGCAACGCTTGGTGTCAACTACTTCAACCACGTGTTTTTGTTCCCACTGCACCTCTAACATGGCCTGCCGCATAGTAGGTATATCACTATGCACATTATATGTTGAATAAATGAATGAACCGCTCTCTCTAATCTATGGACTTCTCCCCAAATCCTTCTTTGAGCCGCTCTACATCTTTTTTCTTGAATTTGTGTATTTTCAAACAGTTTCAACTGTCAAGGATGGCTGCTGAAGTTCCTCCGTCAAGTAATTGCATCCTTTTCTCTCCCCATCATCTCTTATCTCTGTGTAAATTATCTTCACCATTCTAACCCTTAAAGTCCCTTTCCCAACTTCACTACTTCAGTGTAGAGCTCAAGCCCAGACTTCAGGTCCAACTGCCACCAGGTTTATTCAATTCTTCTTGAACACCTCCTCCGCATGTCCCATGGGGATTGCAACAAAACCAACTTCAGCATTCCCCCTCTTGCCTCCATTCTATTCCACCTCCGTGAAATGCGCAAACCACCACTTTGCCCTGGTCAGAAACCTATCATCCAAGATTCCTATCTTCCTGTTAATTTTTTTAAAGAACTATTTTTTGTCAAGCTTTTACTTATTTACTTGAGAGAGAAAGTGAACACAAGCAGGGGGAGTGGGAGGAGAAGCAGGCTCTGCTGAGCGAGGATCCCAACGTAGGGCTCAATCCCGGGACCCTGTGGACATGACCTAAGCGGAAGGCAGACGCTTAACGACTGAGCTACCCAGGCACCCCTTCCTGATATTTTTGCACATATGACCTCCTGGAATCCTCACACAGGCTATGATGTTACAGAAGGAAATAGGGGCTTAGAAGTTCCCTTCGATTCAAATTTCAGATATTCTCATTAGAGACTCTCCTAATACAGCCAGCCCACTACCACTACCTCAGTCCAAGTCCTCATGATTTTCATAATAACTTTAGAACCTGCAGCCTGATCTTCTAGCTTCAAGACTCATGACATCCACATCATCACCTTCTGTAATTACCTTGCTAGTGAAAACTAACTGTGCCACTGCAGGGTTGAAACCTTCAATGATTTTCATTACTTTCACGCCAATGTCCAAACTCCTTACCTGTGGTACTTGAAACCTTTCATGATTTGTTCAGCTTACCCCTCCAGATTCTGCTCTTGCCAACCCTCTTTCTCCTGACCCGACAAAACCACAGTATCTGATTAAAGGGTTGGGTGAATACATGAGACATGAAGCACTCATAAATTATTTCTGGATTTCATTTCAACAACACGTTGGTGACTAATCTGGTCCTGAATACCCTCTGCCCGAGAAACTCCATTTTCTCCCCAGTAACTAAGCTGCCTGAGTGGGTCAGGTGTACTTTCTACTGTCTTACATATAATTAAGTGGGACATGTTTTGTCAGATAGGGATCCACTGCCCAAACCTCAACCAACACTCAGGACGTCATCACATAAATCAGACATAAACTTTCTGCAAATCATGCCTTGTCTGAAACTGTTTGCTCTCTAAATGTGCTAACCCAGCTCCATCTCTTTGCAATTGCTTCTCCTTGGGCCTTAGAATCAAATTTAGCTTATTGGAGTGGTTTCATTTGGTCCGTGAGCCTTCTATGATCTAGGGGGATAATTACCATAGCACCAGAATTATTTTCCAAATTCACTGTGTTAAGGGCCACAGGCACTGGCAAATAAAGTCAGCTCACTTACACTCAATAAACACAGGCCTTGGCTAATGCATCACTGCCCACCCGCCCCCTTACCCTTACCCTTTGCCCAGTGCTTTTCCTGACCCAGAATTCAGTAATTTCACAGGTGTTCAGGTCAGTGCACATTTGCCCCACAGATTCTTAATTTCGTAATGGCCAATACCTATCTTAGTGGGTCCCTCCATTACTTAGGAAGCATTAGTGACACTGGAAGATTTCAGGAAGACGTTGAGAGCAAATCAGATTATTTCAATTCTCTCCAGTATAGCTGAGCCTTGTAACAATGCAGGTTTTGGAGCATCAATACCCCAGGCAGTAAAAAATTCATGTTTAAGTTTCACCTCTCCAAAACCTTAATCTCCTGTTTATAAGCTTTACTGGTTAACAGTCAATACATTGTGTATATATATTATACTGTGTTCTTATAATAGGCTAGATAAAAGTATTTAAATGAGTAAAGTTTATAGGATTGTACTTCATTTATTGAAAGACCAAGACTCCAGAAAGCCTGCTCTAACAATACATGCCTAGAGTATAGAGGGGTCACTCTAGTCTCACACAGGGAAGCCCAATGTGTTTAGATGAGCTGGGGATCCCTCAACTGAATGTAACCCGAGATCTTAAGGATGAGTTAGAAGCTCAAGATAAAAAGCAGGGTGGTGCCTGGGCAGCTCGATCGGTTAACATCCCACCCATCTTGGCTCAGGTCATTATCTCCGGGTCCTGGGATCACTCAGTAGGGTATCTGCTTGAGATTCTTTTCCTCCGCTCCTCCCCCAGCTCCCGCACACCTGTGCTTGCTCTCTCAAATAAATCTTAAAAAAGAAGTAGGGAGGCAGCACTTAGCTAGTATCCTGGAAAGTACTGTAGGGTGCAGTAAAGGTTGGCAAGGCATTGAAGACCATGAAAATCCTTTACAGGTCAGGTTGTGATCAATGGGAAGCTGCAAATTAAGACTGCAGTTGGCCACTTTAACAGTGACTGTTCAAACACTCGTGCTCCACTTCATCTCTGTTCTCTCACTCAGCAGTCCACTGTTTTGGCCGTGTCTCATTACAAAATACTGGCAACAAACCGCCGGAACTGGGAAAGCATGGCAAAAATTTCAGAGCCCTATAACAGAAAAACCAATGATCACTCAGTTGAGGGTTAAAGACACACCACTGGGGACTTATTTGCCACTGCCTTTCATCTACAAATGTTAAGTTTATGTATTTGGCTTTCCTTTACTTTGGACGGATTGCATTTGCACGGGGCCCAACTTTCTCTTCACCTGTTCCACTCCAGTGTTTTGACTCACACCTAGCAAGGAGCTTACGATATTCAGCTGGCTACCTTTAGTCACACACAAACCTATATGCTAGATACCAAGCAAGCATTTTGGAGACTAGAATGAGTTAAAATCACCTTTCCAAAACAACTTATTCAATCACTATCCTTCATGTTCTCACCGGTACTCCAAATCCTATCACACAGGATTGAGGACTACTCCTCAAAGTCAATAGACTATAGCAGATGAATGTTACTAAAAGCTTTTTCATTTACCCTAACATTTTTTTTTTAAAGTTTTACTTAAGTCTCTATACCCCATGTGGGGCTCAAACTCATGACCCTGAAATTAAGAGCTGCATGTTCCTGCAACTGAGCCAGCCAGGTGCCCCAACTCTTAAATAAATCTTAAATACCCTTATGTACCGTTAGTCCTACTGTGCTCATACTGCATTTTTTCTATTGTCCAGTGTTAATACTTGAAGGAATCCTGGAATTCTGCTCGTTTCTTATCCTCTTAAGCAGGATCACAACCCAGTTCAAAAGCTAATGCTCCAGAACAGTCACTTACAACAAGTAAATCTAGTAAGTTGTCCCATCCCCAATACTATGACAACTCACTGATACTATGGGCCTATTAAAAATACCTCAGCACACCAAACTTTTTTTTTTAAAACCATGTTTATTCTAATTGTTGAAATCCTTAAGATGAACTGGATGCCGCAACAGCTGCCCTCTTGGGCTTAGGTGTTGTTCCTTCACGGAATCCATGCCTGCATGGTATTAAAAATGAAAGCCAGTTACTTCAGCAACAATTTATACATTTCAGTTTTTATTAATACAGATTTAAATGAGCTTATCTCAGTTAAATGCTGAAATCAGTATCAAATTCATATGTTCAGACATTTATTTTTACACCATCATCGATAAGCTGCACTGTTTTATTTACTTCCTTCCGCTTCAAGATAGCCATTTCAAACATACACTGAGGTGCAATTGAAAAAAGGTCAACAATTTATTTTGTTGTCCCCGTCACCAGGCCAGTGCGTCTCTCCTGCTTGTTAAGAGATCTGTTTGTGAAAGTAAGTCCCTAGGCTATCAGGCAGAGATCCGAAGCACTCTCCTTTAGCCGAGGAAAACAAGGAGCATGTTTAATTGCTGACATTTTCTAAACTGCTTAACTGCGCTTTACATTTTAACTCATTTATTATACATACACACCCCAAAGAGAAATTGTACTGTTATCCCCTTTTACTTTATGAATTGAAGCACTAAAAGGTTAGCCTGGTTTTAGTTGATGCTCTCCAGCTCCTACTTTACACAGCACAGGACAGTCTCCCCAACAAATTATCTTGGTTGAGACCTAAATGACTGACGCCTTAAGAGGCATGTTAAAATGCAGTTTCTTTGTAAGCGGGGGCCGAAATTCTGCATTTCTAACAACTCTAGAGCCTGACTTCTATGAGAGTAGAAGACCTTTCTTTCTATACAAATGCAGTTACAACCGTTTTCTACTGCAGATTTGCTCAAAACCACAGAAGTAAAGGCCCAAACCCAAACCTCATTCACCACTGTCCTGACAAATTTGGGGGAAAAAGTGAGGTGTGGCCTATCCCCAAGAAATATTATTACATTTTGGGGTGTCCCGCTCAAACCGCAGTCTAAAACGTTTATAGCTTATACGGTTGCTCATGGAGAGAGTAACAAAATCCAGACTGACTGGTCTGAAGGTTACAGGGGCAGCAGAGAAAATACCTTCCAACACGTGCAACCCCACTAACCGGGGCAGTACCGTCATTTCACAGCACACAAAGGAGGTTCTTCTCCAAGCTCACAGAACCAACTACAATGGAAACACAAAAACTGTACCTGAATCTGCGGTATACAATTTTTAGGTGCCTCATGCGACCGGTCCCAGTGGTGTTCCGTCTTTTAGCCTTGGCACTCCAGTTATCTAGAACACAAATGCAGGTAAGGTTCTACCGGCTCTTCCCCACCTAGGTTACAGGCACCGCTGGCCAATATAGTAAAGAGTGCCTCCCTCGTTTTTGAAGTCCACTTCATCCGCATGCAGACGCACCTTTCCTTTAAGGATCAACTAACGCCGCAAGCCACGCCCACTTTCCCACAGCGCGCCGAGACCACCGCGTCCCTCCCCACGCCGGACACGCAGTCGGCCGGAAACCGATCCGCTTACACTTTCTCTTGCGCTTGGCAGGGTAGCCGCACTTGCCACACGTGGACTTCTGAAGGTGGTAGGCCTTCGAGCCACAGCGGCGGCACAACGTGTGCGTCTTATTGCGACGCTTTCCAAACGATGACGTCCCCTTCGTCTGCAAAGGGGAGCAAAACGATTTTGAGATCTAGGGACTTCTACACGTAACCCGGCGTTTTCAGTAAAAAGAAGTTACTGATTAAGGTTTAAAAGCAATTACAAAGGTCTGAAGACAGTCTAGGGCTGAAACCGCGGCGGACGCTAACTTCTTAAACGCTAGATCAGAGACCACTACCAGCATTTCACGTGACCTAAAGCCTTCCGCAGGGACTACTCTATTTCGAAATCGGCTACATTCTTTAGAGGACAGAGACAGGAAAAAAACAAGCCGCAAGACGAAATAACGTGGGGTTTTCCTCCCTACCCCGACCCCCAAACTTAAGAGCTCCTGCAAGACCTCAACAGTTTTTTTTTGCTTACAGAGCCAAACGCTCCCAGACCACGCTTCTTCCTTCAGTTCACATCCGAGGGCAAGGCTTCTCCAAAAATTAAAAAAAAACCAAGGGACCTAGAGTGGCTCCTGCTCCACGGCTGTAGACTCAGCATCCCCAGGTACACTTAGGAGCCATTCTTCTGGCTCTTAAGGGCCACAGCATGTCCCTTTCCTACCCACCCGCTCCCTCTATCATGAACCTCGCCGGCCCCCTCAGGATGGCAGGGAGCGCGACACAGAAGACGAGGATGGAAGGCGATACGAAGAACCGCTGGAAACAACTCACCATCTTGTTTCCGCGGCAGGCCCCAAAGAGGCCGGAAGAGGAGGCACTTCCGCTATATCGTGCTAAGGAGCTTCCGCCCAGGGAAGTACTTCCGGCGAGCGCGGGGCACTGTTCTCAAACGTCCGTCGCAGCGGTGTGGGCGGGGTCTAGAGGAGGAACCAGAGCCAAGGCAGGGCCAATAGGGATTTCGGCGCTCTGCGGGCGGGAGGGCTCGCAGCTTCGTGGAGTCCGAATGGGCGTAGTTTCGGCCGACCCCCTTTGCGCGAGAGCTGCCTAGACGCCGCAAGTTGGTTTTTTGTGATTCCTCTCCTGCTCTCCTGCCTCTTTGAGTTTTTAGATCTGTGGCTACATCGCGCTTTTCGGTCACTAAGCCAAGCCGATGGGGAGCCTGGGGCACGAGTCCGCGCTCCCGGCGGTGGTGGAGGATTCGGGATGGAACTGGAATTCCGATCTGGGAGAAACGGGCTCCTCCAGCTCCCTCCTCACCCTGGATGGAACTGGAATCCCGATCTGGGAGAAACGGGCTCCTCCAGCTCCCTCCTCACCCTGGATGGAACTGGAATCCCGATCTGGGAGAAACGGGCTCCTCCAGCTCCCTCCTCACCCTGGATGGAACTGGAATCCCGATCTGGGAGAAACGGGCTCCTCCAGCTCCCTCCTCACCCTGGATGGAACTGGAATCCCGATCTGGGAGAAACGGGCTCCTCCAGCTCCCCCCTCACCCTGGATGGAACTGGAATCCCGATCTGGGAGAAACGGGCTCCTCCAGCTCCTTCCTCGCCCTGGATGGAAGCTTTTGGCAGACGCTGGTTCTTGAAGAGGTCGCAGGCGGTACGGAGGCCCCGACCCGGCCTCCGAGGAGCTGGCCTCCAGATCTCAAAAAGAAAGGGGAATCACGTTTTTTTCTAACTGTAGTAGTTTAAAGGTATATGTTTTGATCTAAAATTTAAGTATGCTATATCACACGTGGGATCTTCGGATACAGTTTTCTGCACCCCCCCTCCTCCGGTACCCCGTGAGGAAATCCGATTCGGCCCCTTTTGTTAGGGCCTGGAAGTCTGTACTTAAACGCTTTGATTTCCAGATCTCCTTGATAGACGGTAATCCGGTTGTAACCTTTCACCCAGCAACCCCCCCACCCTCGCAAAACAGCAAAAAATCCAAACACTTAAGAGTTCATAGGGAGAAGGATCCCAAATAGCCGTGTAATGTGCTTACATTCTATGTAAACCGAGAATTCTTTACCTGTCACGTGAAATATTAGCAAAGGTGACAGAGTAGCTGGTGGCGCAACAAAATGAACTCTAGGAATCAGGGTTTACAGGACAGTCCCGTCCTCATGGAAGCGGTAGATAGAGGATAAAGAGGAGGCCAACCTGCCAGTGCTCGGATCCAAACTGCAATTTGAGGGGCTTGCTGGATTAGATGCTGTATTAGTTTCTTACTGCTTTTCTATGAAGTTACCACAAATTTAGTGGCTTAAAACAAACAAGCTATACTGCTTTTTAAAAAATTTCATCTACTCAAGAGGAATAAATTCTAGGGATCTATTGGACCTCGTTGTGCCTATAGTTAACAATACTGTGTATGCACACTTAAAATCTGGTAAGAGAGTAGATCTCTAGTTAAGTGTTCCTAACCACAATTAAAACACACATTGCAGTTCTGGTCAGAAGTCTGAGACTGGTCTCACTGGGCTCAAATAAAAAATGTGGTCAGGGCTGCATTATATTCTTAGAGGCTCCGGAAGTTCTGTTGTCACCTTTTCCAGCTTCTAGAGCCTGTCATTCCTTGGCTTTCCGTCTCCTTGTCCCTTCAAACCCAGTAAGAATCTCCTATCATACCCTTCTGCCTCCCTTTTGAGATGCATTTAGTTAAAACTCTAACCTAAAATTAATTTTTAGTATTATATAAAGACTTCCTTAATATTTTTTCAACCTCAGGAACAGCAGAGATGGATTCATCATTATTCTTGATTCTTAATACATCTCAACATCGGTCCATGCAGCATTGGTCCCTGCCCTTATTTACATATTTAATTACCTTTTATAATATATCAAAGACCTATAAACTCATCCCTGGATTATAGCCTATGTCTAACTCCATGATCTTCCTGTCCTTTTATCCCATCTTATCCCCAACCTTTCCTGAACCTAGGTAACCATCTTTCTTAACTTCATATTCATTATTTCCTTACTTCTCATTTTATATAATTTTTTAAAATTTTATTTTTTAAGTAATCCAATGTGGGGCTCAAACTTAAAACCCTGAGATCAAGAGTTGCATGCTCTACTGACTGAGACAGCCAGGTACCCACACTTTATATAATTTTAATGACTCCATGTATATTCCTAAAATGTGTGTATGCATGTGTATGTATTTAAGTTACATTCAACTTTTAAAAGGGGTATCATGCTGTACATAATCTTTTGGGACTTGAAGTTTTCCTTTTATATTTTAATGATTATATTTTGGGTCACTGAAGTTCATTCTTTTTGAATGGTGTATACTATTCCATGAAATACTGTAGTTTATTCATCTAGGAGCCTGTTGATAGTTATTTAGATTGTTTTCAGGTTCTTGTGAACTATGGAACTGTAAATAAAGACCAGCTAGGAGTGCTTGAGTGACTCAATCAGTTAAGCATATGACTTGGTTTCTGCTCAGGTCATGATCTTGGTGTCATGGGAGATGGCCTGTGTCCAGCTGTGTGCTCAGTGTGGAGTCTGCTTGGGATCCTCCTCTGCCCCTCCCACTTGTGTGCTCTCTCTCTCAAATAAATAAACAAATGTTAAAAAAAAAAAAAAAAGACTAACTAGATGGTTTAAAAAAAAATTCAGGGGTGCCTGGGTAGCTCAGTCAGTTAAGTGTCCTACTCTTGGTTTTAGCCTGGGTCATGATCTCAGGGTTGTGAGATCAAGCCCTGGGTAGGGCTCTGTTGTCAGTATGGAATCTGCTTGTCTACCTTACCCCCATGCACACATGCATGTGCGCTCATACTCTCTCTCAAAAAAAAAAAAAATCTAAAGAATAAATAAAAACTAAAGTCTAATAGAAACAAAAATGTAAACTATTAAGTATGCAGTAGTATTTTTTTTTTAAGTAGAAAGTATGAATCCCTCTGTAATCATATCCCCAAAGATAACCAGTGCTATAACTGGGGAGTCTCTCTCCTATCTTCTTGTAAATATATATCACTATATACATTTTATATATGTGCATTATACACATATTAATTTTTAAAACAATGAGATCTGTAACTTTGTCTTTCATAACAATATATCATGGATATCACTAGTTGTTAATATACATAGGCTTACTTCATCCTTTTCTTTCTTTCTTTCTTTTTTTTTTTTTTAAGTAAACTCTACCCTAATGTGGGGGTCGAGCTCGTGACCCTGAGATCCAGAGTCTCATGCTCTACTAGCAGCCGGCTAGGCACCCTGCTTCATCCTTTTAACTATTCTTTTTTGTTTTACTGTTGATATATCAACATTTATTCCACAAATCCCCAATTCGTGAAAATCTTAAGTAATTTTAAATTTTCTGCTATTACAAACGACATCATGCAGATTCTTGCACATTTATCTTTGGACATTTGTCTAAATGTTTTCTTAAGATAATTACCAGAAGTGAAATTGCTGGGTTGAATGGTGTAAATTTGTATTTTTATCCATCTCCATTTATTTATTATTTATTGCTGCCTGTTGCTAGATTTCTCTCCAGAAAGAGTTAATCAGTTCACATTCTTATCACAAATAGAGCTCAGAACACCTAGTCCAGACTGAAGTTCAAGAGACTTCTCGGGGGAATTGATTCTGGGCCTGAGTCAAGACGAGACTGACTCAAGTCATCAAAAGAGTAGATAGATCATCTATAGGGAGCCAGGCCGGTCGGCTCAGGGCTAGATTTCCACACTGTCTTGGCTTTTTTTTATCTACTCTTTTCAATGCTAGGCATCTTTGATCTGTTTACTCTTTGCCATTTTTTTTTTAAAGATGTTATTTATTTATTTGACAGAGAGAGAGAGAGTGAGAGAGTTAGAGTTCACAAGAAGGCAGAGAAGCAGGCAGAGAGAAAAGAGGAAGCAGGCTCCTCCCAAAAGAGAGAGCCTGAGCAGAGAGCTGAGCAGAGAGCCCCGTGTGGGCTCAAATCCCAGGACCCTGAGACCATGACCTGAGCCGAAGGCAGAGGCCTTAACCCACTGAACCACCCAGGCGCCCCTGCCATTTTTTTTTTAACCTGTATTTATTTACTATTGAAACGGTTTCATAATCCATTTCCTGGTCTAGAGGACGGAAGAACAATGGCTGCGGAAAGTGTTCCTTCTGAGCTCATAGAAAGAGAACGGAAAAAGTTACTTGAAATCCTCCAACAAGATCCTGATTCTGTCTTAGACACATTAACCTCTCGGAGGCTGGTTTCTGAGGAAGAGTATGAGACTCTGGAGAATATTACAGATCCCCTGAAGAAAAGTCGAAAGCTATTAATTTTGGTACAGAAAAAGGGAGAGGTGTGCTGTCAGCATTTCCTCAAGTGTTTACTTAGTACTTTTCCAGAGTCAGCTACCATTTGGGGCTTAGAGCATGGTAAGTTGGATTTCTATACTTTTGGGGGGTGGTGGGAGGGACAAGGTAGATTTCCTGAAAAAAGAAAATAATTGCCTTTTGTTTTCATTTGTCTATCTCCTGGAGATAATTTTCACTGAAATATAGAGGGTAAAAGTGTCCAGGAATTTAAAAGCAGGGAGCAATGTATCTTATTGGCTTAAGGGATTGATAATTTTTTGTTGAAACTGTATCTAAAATTTGCAGGTTTTTTTTTAGTCAGTAAGTAACTTCATGGATATTTAACAACCCCAAGACCAAGTGCTGCATCTTTCACTTAGTATAACCATTTCGGAAATAGCAGAAGAATGATACATGGTGGATCAATAACTTCATTTTTTTCTGTGATAAGTATGCCAACAGAAGCCTGCTTTTCTGGAGCAATTCAAATGCTAATTCTTATTTTTTCCTAAGATTAATTTTATTTATTTATTTGAAGATTTTATTTATTTATTTCACTCACGGAGATCACAAGTAGGCTGAGAGAGGCAGGCAACTGAGAGAGAGGAGGAAGCAGGCTTCCCACTGAGCAGAGAGCCCCATGCTAGGCTCCATGCTGGGCTCCATCCCAGGACCCTGGGATCATGACCTGAGCTGAAGGCAGAGACTTTAACCCTCTGAACCACCCAGGCATCCCTGAAGATTTTATTTATTTGGCAGAGAGCAAGTGAGAGAGAGAGAGAGAGAAAATATGAGGAGGGGGAATGGGAAAGGGAGAAGCAGGTTTCCCATGCGGGGCTCTTTCCCAGGACCTTGGGATCATGACCTGAGCTGAAAGCAGACACTTAACTGACTAAGCCACCCAGGTGTCCCTCAAATGCTAATTCCTCAATGTTTAAAAATATTTTGTGGCAGATGAGGGAGTAATTCTTCCAGAATGGATTGTTTAGCAATTTTGTAGATTACCACTAGAGGCAGGTGTAGCTCCTTTTTCTGAAAGTCTAAAAAATATTGAAGATCATTTTAAGAGATATTAGAGAGGTAGAGGTTCAGATAAAAAGTTAATGTTAATGATCTCTACTGTAGGACAAGAACAATATGCTTAGAGAAATAGATACTATTATTTCTAGGACTTACTATTCCAAATTAGAGCTATTTGCTTCCTGATTAGAAATCATTAGGATTAGATTTCATTAGCAAAGGCTCTAGGAAATCTGAGGTGGTTTTGGGTCACAGTAAAACCACAAATAAGCACTGTTCATAGGATTCACATTTTCTGTTTCACTCATGTACTCTTTGAGTTTTCTACAAAGAACTCAAACTTTTGAGCAAGGTAGGAACATGATTTGATTTTTTTTTTTTCCAGTGAGAGAAAGAATGCCAGGTGACTTGTTATTTATGTGGGGAATGCTAGGTATTCATATACTCCAGTTTTGAAATAAAGAAGAGAGATGATGGTTTGAGGTCTTGGAAACTCAAGTTATTATAAAATTTATTCTTGTTAATTTGGAAAAATGAAACAACCTCCCTCCCAACTCTCTTGTTCTTTTCCAGAACTTTTAAAGCATGAGAATATACAACCTCCTCAACCTATAGGGGTAAACAAGAATTCAGAAGATTTTTTTTCCTCTGGAGAGAAAGAGCCTGAGAATCCTGAGATCACAGTATCCTTCACAGAGAAAGAACACCTGGATATGGGAATCTCTGAATCCTTTGGGGAGAAGAAAACTAGTCATAAAGAGACTGCTTGGACCTCCAGCGAAGATGAGAAGGAATACAACATGCCTGAAGTCATATCATCACATTCAGTTGAGAACCCCGAATATGAAATTCCAGCAACTATTGTTTATTTACAGGATGGACAGAGATATGAGAAGCCAGATGATTCTTTGTACTTAGGAAGAGAGGAATATCTAGAATCAGTTGGATACTCAGAAGATGCAGAGCCCGCTGTGGAAGAAGAGGATTATAATGACTCAGAGCACAGAGTTTATGATGGCGAAGAAGGCTGGACATATTCAGAAACCCTGCACTACTCTGAGGAAGAACAGAGCTATGAGGATTCAGAAACTGGCATGTCGCTGGAGGAGGAGGAAGGGGAGGAGGAGGAGGAAGAAGAGGAGGAGAAAAGGATTGAAGGTATGGGAATGATATGTGATAGTTGGGCAACAACTTATTCCATCCCATAATGGGGAGAAGGGGTGAAGAAAGGCACTAGACGTAAGCAGAAAAGCTGCTACTCAGATTCTTTATGCCTCGCTAACCTGGAATTTCCTTAGAGGTGGGTGTTGACAGAGAGGAAGACTCAGGACCTACACAATGGTGGACGGTAGAAGCAAAAACAGATACTGATTGTCAGCTTATAGGTTTCTTTCTTCCTTCCTTTCTTTTTTCTTTTTTTTTTTTTTTTTTCAAAGATTTATTTATTTATTTATTTGACAGACAGAGATCACAAGTAGGCAGAGAGAGAGGAGGAAACAGGCTCCCCGCTGAGCAGAGAGCACGATGTGGGGCTGGATCCTAGGACCCTGGGATCATGACCCGAACTGAAGGCAGAGGCTTTAACCCACTGATCCACCCAGGTGCCCCAGCTTATAGGTTTCTGCAGTCACCTCCTGTGATGCATAAAAGAAGCTGCTAACCACTAATTTTAGGTGTTACCTTCTATTGTTCAAATTAAGCCTCTTAAGTCATTTTAGTGCCTTTGTGACCTCTGGCATATGGAGGTTATGGTCCTAACTACTGAAGTGAAAATCAGAGAGGAGCCTGTAATGAATGGATAAGATCCCCAAATACTGTTACTTGGCTTGATCTGGTCATAAATTACCATCTTAGTAAGGGAAAATTATATCAGTATCTTTAATTGGAATATTTCTGAATGAAAACTTGAAAACTGAGAAATGCTTCATTTGAAGAGATATTGTTTATGAAAATAAATATCCCCAAGTTCTGAGTAGAGGAGGGAAAGGTAATTCTCATCTCCCATTCAGTTCAAATCCTGGGGATGCACCATCTAGTTCTAGATAGGAGTGAAGTAATGTCTTCCTCATCAGATCTTTTATTAGTTTGCTAGCAAAGTACCCCAAATGGGGGAATGTAAATAATAAACAACAGAAATGTCTTATCTCAGTTTAGAGGCATGAAGGCAGAAATCAAAGTGTCTATAAGGTTGGTTACTTCTGAAGCCTGTAAAGGAGAATCTGTTCCTGGTTTCTGGTGGTTTGCTGGAAATCTTTGGCATTCTTTGGCTTGTAAAAATATCCCTTTCATCTGCCTTCATCTTCACACAGTTGTCTCCCTGAGTGCATTACTCTAGGTCCAAATTTCCCCCTTTCGTAAGGACACTAGTCATATTGGATTAGGGCCCACCCTAATACCTCATCTTAACTAATTATACCTGCAGTGACCCTATTTCCAAATAGCATCACATCCTGAGGTACTGGGGGTTAGGATTTCAACATATGAATTTGAGGGGTACATAATTTAACCCACAACACAAATCTCGTCCCATCCCCGTACCTTCCCAGCCCATTATCATTTTTCGGCGTCCTTCTTAATTTTTATTTATTTTACACATTTCCCTTACTGTATAGGGTTGACTTAATTATTCATTACATAGTATCATCATTATTCTGTAACAAACCCCTTTTGTCTATTTATTCCATTTTTTCTTCATTCTCCGTTCCTCCATAGGTAACATTCTAATATTATGATGTGTTTCTTGCATGCTACTGTTTGTTGGTATGATCTTGTTTTCTGTATCATTTATTTATTGCAACAGTAGCGCTGCATAACAGAGCTTATCAAATAATAACAGAGCTTAGTCTGCAGTTGGCTAGGCAGTTCTTCTGGTCTTTCCTTTATGTGTCTATGGTCAGCTGGTGATAGACTTGTCTGTCATCTCCTGGCAGGCTAGTCTGGACTTCTCAGACTAGATGGGGCATAGTCTTATGGTGAGGACAGAGGAGTATAAGAGAGAGAAGGCAAGAAAGAGAGGGAGAGAGAGAAAGAGAGACAGAGAGAGGAAGAGCCTTAGAACTACCTTCGCATCTGTATTAGCTTCCTAGGGCTCACCAAAGTACTACAAAGGGTGCCTTAGGACAATGGGAGATTTACTGTCTCTCGATTATGGAGGCCAGAGGTCTGAAACCAATGTGTTAGCAGGGTCACACTGTTTCAGCAGGCATTAGGCAAAGTGCTGTTCCCAGTCTTCTCTCCCTAGTTTCTGGTAGCCTCAGTTATTCCTTGGCTTGTAGATGACTGACCATCTTCTCTCTATGGGTCTTCAGATCATTTTCCTTCTGTGCATGTCTCTGTTTTCAAAATTCCCCTTTTTGTAAGGATACTGGTCTTATTGGACGGGGCCCACCCTAACGACCTCATTTTAACTTGACCTCTGTAAAGATTTTATTTACAGATAAGGCCACAATCTGAGGTACGGGGGACTTAACACAGTTTTGTTTTTGTTTTTGTTTTTAGGGTTGGGGGTGGAGAGTAGACATAATTCAACCCATAACACCATCACTTCTGCCACATTTTGTTGGTCAAAGTATGTCACAAAGACAGTGCAAATTCAAGGACTAAGAAAAAATAGACACCACTTCTTACAAAGCAATATTGCAGAAAGCCAAAATATATCCAGGAAGCCATTAATTGTGGCTATTTTTTGTAATCAATGTAACACCTTTAGCAAAACAGGTCAAGAAAAGAGATGCTTAACCCAGGTGACTAAACCCCCAAGCCACCTCTCTAGTTTGTTAAATATCTTCAAAGAATCTTCGTTTTTTAAATCTGTTCTAGTTTCCAGTTAACCTAACTGGACTCAAATTCAAAATACTCCTTTCAGTGGATGGCAGCTAACATCTCTTGATCATTTCTTTTGCCTCAGCTGGGTTATTTTCATGAGTTTTAAATTTATAAAAATGTATTAGGTTCTTGGAAGGCATGAGTGGCTCAGCTGGCTAAGCGTCTGCCTTTGGCTCAGGGCATGATCCCAGGGTCCTGGGATTGAGTCCTGCATCGGGCTCCCTGCTCAGCGGGGAGTCTACTTCTCCCTCTGCCCACCATCCCGCCGCTTGTGCACATGCTCACTCGCTCTCTCTCTCTCTCTGACAAATAAATAAAATCTTAAAAACAACAACAATAACAACAACATGTATTGGGTTCTAGATATTTATTATTGTTTCTTAAATTTTTGTTTTTCTTTTTATCCAACTCTGTGCTTATTGTTATTATTATCATTGTTGCGGTGTATAAGATTTACTCTGTTGCTTCTTGGGGGTATCCCAAATGAGCTCCATAGTAAGACTTTTATTACCTTGTCAGTTCTAGACATCTTGGCCTGGGCTGTGTGAGTACTGGTTTTTGTGATGAAGAAATAGTGGATTGTTGTCCAAAGTCAGCCTAGTTGGTAGGCAAGAGCAGGACCTAAAAATTTTCCTGCAACCTGTCCTGTCACTGCCTCCTCTGGGAACCCATCTTGCTAGCCTCAACTCCTCCCTCACCTTCTTTCCCCAAAACATATTCCAATTCAAGCAACTTTTAGACTACCCGAGGATTTCTCAGGGTTACCTTTGTTAGTTATTAAAATCCATATTTTTTGCTCAGTTATGTTGTTTCTTCCAGGCTATTTTTTAAAAAGATTTATTTATTTGAGAGAGAGAGAAAGAGAGAGAGGGAGAGAGAGTGGGAAGAGAAGTGGAGGGAGAGGGAGAGAGAGAATCTTAAGTAGATACTGCTCTGAGCACAGAGCCCAACACAGGGCTCACAACCATGAGATCATGACCTGAGCCAAAATTAAGAGTTAGATATTTAACTGATTGCACCCCCCAGGTACCCCTCTTCCAGGTTATTTTTATAGGGGTTCCAAGAATCTTTTTTTTTTTTTTTTAAAGATTTTATTTATTTATTTGATAAAGAGAGAGAGAGATAGCACGCACACAAGCAGGGGAAGTGGAAGGCAGAGGGAGAGGGAGAAATAAGCTCCCTGTAGAGCAGGGAAAGCCAGATACAGGAACCCAATCCCAGGACTCTGGGATCATGACCTGAGCCAAAGGCAGTGGCTTAACCAATTGGGCCACCCAGGCGCCCTGGGATCCAAGAGTCATATGTTAGTTTGCCATCTACCAGGAGTAGATGGTTTTCTTTTTCTACTAAGCACTATATCTATTCCCAAGAAGTGGTTAGGAGGCATATTAGAAAACGGGAGATTAGGAGAAATTAGTTACAACGCATAAATTCTGAGAAAGTTTTAATTGGAATAAAATCTTCCATTTTCCCAAACTTTAGCAAGAGATACATTTAAGAGAGAAATCAATATCAGCCTAGGAAATTCCTCACACATCTATATCATGAAGCATTAACAGTGTTTTCCATTGCTACATATAAACATTAGTCAAAAACCTGGAAAACCTAAATGATCATCTGTAGATAATGGTTAAATTAGTAATGGTCCATCTAAATCATGAAATATGATCAATTAATTAAAATGAGTTAAGTCAATCTCTGTATAAACTGATTTGGAAGAATTTGTGAAGAATATCATTAAGTGAAAAGAAGTTGAAGAATCACTTGTTTAGTATAATATCATTTATATAAAAATAAAATAATATCCACCAAACCAAGTGATATATTTCTCTCTGTGCATGCATAGTTATGTACTTGCATGGAGTAAGGATGGGAAGCAAACATCCGTAACAAATTGACATCTCTTAGAAGGAAAGTGGAATTGGCAAAAGGGAACTTTCACTTTATTTGTGTTGTTCTATCTTTTCACAGTGAAAATGCCAATTACTTATTTAGTTTTAGAACTCCATGAAGGAAGCTTGACTCTGAATGTGACATTCACTGAGTATCTTTTTCCCTACAGAAAGAAAAAACGTGTTTCAAGATGTCCTATCATGTTTAAACATGGATAGGAGCAGAAAGCTTCTGCCGGATGTTGTTAAGCAATTCTCCTTAGATCGAGGATGTATGTGGACACCTGAGACTCCCGGAGACTTAGCTTGGAATTTCCTGATGAAAGTTCAAGCTCTGGATGTGACAGCCAGAGATACAGTCCTCAGACACAAGGTTCCGGATGAAGATGGCAAAGAGGAATTGGTGACTGGGGTAGAGAATTTGGAAATCAGGGACGTACAAACCATTCATCCCTTTGATGTTCTTTGTGCCTCTATGCTCTGTTCAGACAGCTCCTTGCAGCGTGAAGTCATGTCAAACATGTATCAGTGCGGGTTTGCTCTTCCCCTGCTCCTGCCAGATGCAGAAAACAATAAAAGCATCTTAATGCTAGGGGCCATGAAGGACATTGTGAAAAAGTGGTCAACACAGTCTTCAGGAGGACCTCCAGGGGACACAGAAAAGTTTCTGAAGATGCCTGTCATCTCCTTTGTGCGCCTAGGGTACTGTAGCTTCTCCAAGTCCAGAATCCTCAACAGACTGCTTGGTCCTGCCCAACTGAAATCACACAAAATCTTTCTCCATCAGGATTTTACTGTCCCAGTGCTTCCCCGGCAAATCTCTGATGGCCTGGTTGAGATAACGTGGCATTTTCCTGAGCGAGACTGTCTAAAGGAAAACCCTAGTTTTTTCCAGAAGCCTGTTGCTCTGGCCAACCTCCGTGGAGACCTAGAAAATTTTTGGACACAGTTTGGTTTTTTGGTGGAAATTTCCTCAGCTGTGTTTTTTTTCACTGACTACTTAGGTGAGAAGGAGTGGGACTTGCTAATGTTTTTAGGAGAAGCTGCCACTGAGAGATTGTACTTTGTCCTCAGTCCCCAGGCCCAGGAGAGTGAAGAGGCTCAGCTTTTCCAGAGGATTCTAAAGTTGAAGCCATCACAACTACTGTTTTGGGAGGAGGAGGAAGCTGGGGAGAGAAGGAAGAACATGGAGGGTCTTCAAGCTGCTCTGCAGGAAGTGATGTCCTCTTCACTCAGATGTGTGACCATGGAGGAGATGGGTTCCCTGGCCAGGGAGTTGGGAATCCAGGTAGATCAAGACTTTGAAAACGTTCAGGGAATTCACAGTTCCTCTAGTGAAAACCTGGCTGAAGATGAGAGACAACAAAGACACGGTCAGCCAGAAAGCTCATCTGAAAGCGCAGCTGAGATGCCTGTAAGCGGGCCTGGGGCTAGCTGGAATCTTCAGAATTTCCACCCCACCCCAGTACTCATGCCTCCTCAGGAAAATTCCTATCCTCTACCAACCAGAATTGGAAGTAACTTTAACCATATGTCTCTGAAAGCCCCCTGGGTTATGGGCTCCCACTTTTGGTCAGAGCAGAGGACCAGGTGGTTCCGTCCCTGGCCCTTTCAGAAAACAAGGGGCTATGGTCGAGGTCAAAGTTTTAGGTCTCAGTACTTCCCACCCCAGAGATTTTATTCACCTGGAAGATTTATAAAATTTCCAAGAACTTCTTGGGGATATTGCATGGATAAAACAAGACCTGTGTCTCAGCATGTACAGGCCTGGCCTAAGAGACCTCAGGAGGACAGAACAATGGGAGCTCTTAAAAGATCTGGGGCAGTGGTCTCCCACATAGGTCACTTCCATTCCCTGGGTTTGCAGCCAGCAGGAACAGTTGGGAAGCCACAGCCTAAACAAGCCTATGCCCAGAGAACACAGCCAACTAGGGCAACTGGGAAACCTATAAAAACAACATCCCATATTGAAGGTCTTTATCCCCAGGCCTTTCAACCAGCAGGAGCCATACAAAAACCTATAAGACCTGCTTTTCAGCAAGGAGCCAAACTGAAGGCACAGGATGTGCCTTCAAATCCAACTTTCCAAATGGGATCCTATCCCAAGTCCAACAGCAAATGTTTACCCAGCTCCCAGTTCACATCCAACCAGCCCAAACTATTCCAGGTCAACCAATCCCAGCCTGTGCCCTCTCAACCCAAACCCAGGCACACAAAACCCACTCATCCCCCGCCCTCCCAAGCTAAACCCTCTCCACCTAAACCTACTCAGCCCAAGCCATACCCACCCCAGGCCTCCCAATCTAAGCCTTCTCAGCCCAGACCCGCTCAGCCCAAGCCATGCTCACCCCAGGCCTCCCAATCTAAGCCTTCTCAGCCCAGGACCACTCAACCCAAGTCATGTAGGACCAGTCCTTCACAGGCTAAGACAAACAGTCTAAGAGCAGCACCCAAGAGGGCAGGAAAACGTTAAAGTGCTCACTCTAGAGACCTATGAAACAAATCCTTCATCCAGGCCATTGCTATCATATGGTAACCTGAAGAAGAATGGCAGAGATGGTCAGAGATTCCTATCATTAACATGACAGAAAGAAAGAAAAAAAAAGATATGCACAGCTTAACTGGTATCACTAAAATATCTGTAAGAATTGCGTCTACCGGGCACCTGGGTGGCTCAGTGGGTTAAGCTGCTGCCTTCGGCTCAGGTCATGATCTCAGGATCCTGGGATGGAGTCCCACATCGGGCTCTCTGCTCAGCAGGGAGCCTGCTTCCTCCTCTCTCTCTGCCTGCCTCTCTGCCTACTTGTGATCTCTCTCTGTCAAATAAATAAATAAAATCTTTAAAAAAAAAAAGAATTAAAAAAAAAAAGAATTGTGTCTACCAAAAGAAAAAATATGAAAAGAATTAAGAATAGAATCAGGGAGTAAATAAATTAACTGAACCCAGCCTTGAGTATTAGGTAATATATAACCTGATTGCCAGGAAAGGTGCTATTGAGGCGACTCCATAAAATAAGGCTCAGCAGCTCAGTGTTACAAGAAAAACTTGTGCTCGATGTTTGCTACTCCAGAGGTGTCTTGGTCAAAACTTTTTGGTTCAACCACTAAGCAGATAATCTATTTACCTGTGATAACAGCTCCAGTTTGCTCAGATGTTATAATTCTCTCATTTTACTCTTACATACAGGAATAATGAGCTGAAAACCAATGAGATGAGTTATTTTGCATTTACTTGGGTATGATTTGTGTATGTTCTATACATTTTTTTAAAAGATTTTTTATTTTTTATTTGACAGACAGAGATCACTAGTAGACAGAGAGGCAGGCAGAGAGAGAGGGGGAAGCAGGCTCCCCGCCAAGCAGAGAAGCCTGATGCGGGGCTCGATCCTGGGATCCCGAGACCATGACCTGAGCCAAAGGCAGAGGCTTTAACCCACTGAGCCACCCAGGTGCCCCACATAATTGAATTTTTGATTTTAGAGTTACAAAGCTTGTAGAAAGCATTGCAATGTTTAAGAGAACTTAAGATTCACAAAATTTGCAGGTTTACTTTATTAGGCTCATTTACTTTATTAGATTCATCCTAAACATTTGGGTAAGATCTGCCAGTTACAAGCATAAGTAAAAGGAATATAATAAATTTAAAATATTTAAATGAAGTTTAATTAAGCTTGCAAATGATGCCAAATATTAATAAAAGACCACTTAAAGGTTAATATTTAAATTCACTAGATGTAGAAATAAAATAATAAGATTTGTAATTTGAATTAAGATCTCAGTGTTTTAAATTTAACACTTTTATAAAATTAATACTAATTTTAAGTACTAAAATAGCCCCACGTTGTCTTTTCTGGGTTAGAAATTTTTTCGCCTTCAAGGATGCCAAGGGAAAAAGATCATATTGATAAATAGATGAAAAATGATTTTTAAAAAGGAATAACTAATTTCTGAGAACATGCTCATACTCCAATAGGCATCCTTTATTTATGCATGTCTTAAACAATTATACTGAGTATTTAGAGGGTGTTAAATCTAAAGTCTTTGTAAGGATGAAGAGAGAAATAACTGTGCATGTAGATTTTTATCTATATCTTTCCAAGAGAAAAAGCCTAATACCTAGTGTATTACTGCCAAATTTTCAATGTAAAACAGGAGTTTCTCAATGAGAATAATCTTTTTGTGTTTAAATTTTTGAAATGAGCAATACTTGGTGATATTTTTAAAAATGTTTTTCTAAATCCATCTTTAAGATTCATTCCTGGAGGACAGAACTTGCTGGATTCTTTGTCACTAACAAATTCTGTATCAGCCTGGGTCTTGGCAATACATAGATGGTACATTCAGTTTGGAGACTTGGAGGAGCATCTCATAAAGAGACTATTTACAAAAGGCTGGACAAGATGTAAAAACAGGGCAAGAGAGCACAGCACCCTGGATCTAGTCAAAGTGTGAGGTACATTGCCACCCCAAGATCCGAAGGGAGAGAGGGGGCAGTGCTCTCCCCAACCAGAAAAGATGTGTGGGAAGGGTCTTGGGTCTGGTGGTTCAGGGAGACACTGTGGGAGTGACCCACAGGGAGCTGCCCCAGGGAATAAATAGCTAAATAAATAAATAAATAAATAAATAGTGCATTCCCTTGGCCAAAGCCAACCAGAAACCAGAGAACAAGGAGCTCACCTAGGTGGTTCTTGTTGATCAGGCTTCGGGTTCAAAGTAGGGTGGAGAAGTGAACCTGGACTGGCAAACAGATGGCACTTAGCAGATTTCTCCCTTCCCATTGCATTCTTCCTTCCCTTTTTTCTCCTTTCTTTCTTCCCTTGTGTTTATTTCTTGAGCATATATTATGCGTGAGGCAGTGCAGTAGGAACTGAGAAGATACGAAAAGAGAATGAGAAATCCTGCTGCAGTTGTGAGATCCTATAAATCTGTTTCCTCTTTATTATAAAACTATAAGCCCATTATATACAGTTTCAAAAATGCAGAAATAGAAGAAAGGAACATAAAAATAGCCTGTAATCTCGTAACTCAGAGTAACCAAGTAACTGGCAATGTAGTCCTCTAACTCACTCATAACATTTTCGTATATTTTTTTCTGTGTAAATATATTTACAGGCAGCCCTCAGTTACATATTTGAGTCTGTATCAGGGTTGAATGTGGCAAAATTGAATAGTGTTGGGGCAGGTAGTATAAACAGCATAAAATACTAGTTTTCTAGATATCTTAAGAAAGTCTGAATTCAAGGCATGAAATACAGTTTAAGGGCATCTTTATATAATGTACAAGTTCAATTGCTTTTAGTTAAACATGCAAAAACTGAGAACTACTTGTTTTAGGTGTGTTATTTACTAAATTGAGAGCGTTCAATTTGTACCTGAATTCTTTGTTGTTGTTGTTGGCAAATTTAGGAGTCTATCCAATGACTTATTTTTTCTTAAACACCTTAAACCAATTTATATTTTGTATAAGAAACCAAATAAAGATTACTTTTTTTTTTTAAACATTGAAGAAAGTGTGTTCTTTGTTGAGATGCTTGAAAGGAGTATATTCCAGTGGGATACAAAGACACCATAGGGAAAAAGTTGCCTTATAAATCATACTAGCGTCATAAATCTAGGCTTTACCTACATGCATAGTGACCTGCATTTCCTTATGTCTTAGAACTTTTTTGATAGTCCTCCTCATGAGTAAGGTATAGCTCTCTTCTTATTTGCTCTTTGGGGGTCCATGTAAGCATAGTATTTTGGGGAGGATAAACATGACACTGACTAAAAGGATTCAGAAATCCAGTTTAATGGGTGGCCTTAAGTGGTAATTGGCTAAGGGTAGTTTTTAGTGTTGGTTAGGGTAAAGGCTGAGATGGTATAGCAAAGAGAAAGCAAAAATCTCATGGCTTAACTAATATGGGAGCTAATTTTTCCTTCATGTAACAATTCAGCAAGTCTAAATTGGTAGAACATCTCTTCTCATTAGGGTTAATCAAGAACTAAGTTCCTTCCATCTTGTTTTTTCATCTCTCTGGACATTGTCCTTTTCTGCACAAAGCCACCCTCTCATTTCCTTGATGCAATTTATAGAATTTGAGAAAAGCCAAATTCCAGAGAGACCAGCCTGACTTTTTAGTTAGGAATGATCTGGAAACTGTATATATCTTTCAATCACACTCCATGGTTCAAACTTGGTCATCTGACCACATGTAGCTGTAAATGAGGTTGGGAAGTGTCGTCACCAGAGCAGTGGCCACACATCCAGGAAAGAGAGAAGCAGCATTTTGCCAAAATATCATAGATTGTCAGGAATATCAGAGAGAGACCAGGAAGAGGAAGATAAAGTCACTAGATGGAACCCTAAAACACATCACATGTTCATTCCTACCACTTTAATCATAATTTTTTGTTATTTATAGGATGTATTATTTTAGTGACAGGAAGGGGCAGTAATTACCCAAATTGATGGGAGGATTTTGAATGCAGAAATAGACAAGAAAGGAAGAGAAGATTTTATTTTACATACTTTTTATTTAAATACAATAATTATTCTATAATAGAAATACAGACTGTTTAATGCAAGATATCAACATTCTTCGCATCCTCTTGGCAAGTTTCCTTAAATTCTGAAACAGTGAGTGTATAATCTGAGCTCGCACAAAAATCCCCTGAGACGGTTGTTAAAATTGCATATTATTAGGGTTCTTCTTAGAGATTGATTTAGTAAGTCTGGGGTAAGCCTCAGGAATGGCCTCTTTGCAGGGACTACCACTGATGCAGAAGATCCTGGGGCCACATTCTGAAAACCCAGATCCGACCTGGGCTGCAAACCTGTTTTCTGGTGCTCAGAGAAAAGAAATTTTCATCTGGACCAGGAATTCAGTCTGGGATGATTTCCCGTCATTATCACTCTCATTACATTCATTTTTCATCTCCTGTTGGAAAATTGGGCACTAAAGAGCTCGCTTAATGAGGCAATAATGAGGTAAAAAGTTTTAGATGTTTAAGATCAGGACTTTTCTGTTCTACCTATAGGTTTCCATACCTAGAAACTTCCCATTTTGTTTGCAAGTTTTGTACCTGATTAAATTTAAAACACATCCTTTTATTTTTCAAAAGGTGCTTCTTTCTCTTTGCTCTATGGCTAGGACTTGATTTTTTTCCCCCTCAAGCCTCAGCCGTTTCTTCCTCTTTCCCAGTGTCACTAGTTTATATCACATTATTCTTTCGCTAATGGCAGAGTGACTTTGCTAGAGATTAATGCAGATGATTTTTGGCTTGGGTCTTGATTTGACAGTTTCGTGTCTCTAGGCCTCGCAGACCAGATAAACGTCTCTGGGTTGGCCAAAGCAGAGAGAAAGGAGAACAGAGCAAGATACTGAGATGTTGTGTCTGCCCTCCAGATGGGCCTTGTCTCCTATCCCCGGTCCTTGGTAAATATCCCAGGCCCACTTCTGGACCCTAGGGTGAGCAATACAACCCAAACAGATTTGAGTACTATGGGCCTTTAATGTCTGTCCCACTTCCCATGATTGGATTGGGTTAAGGAATGAGATAAGAGAGGAGTAAAATCTATTAATGAAAAACAATATTAATTAGTCCTTCAAACATCATCCCCTCCAGACAGAAATCCGGGTAATGGGGACAGAATGCCAGGGGAGGAAGGGCAGCACTTAGGCAGACAGAGGATCGATGTGCAAAGAGGAGGGCTGGACAGAGAAGAGCCAAGATGGGTGTGGAGGACGCCCTGGTCAGGTGTGTGGCAAGAGGACAGCACAGCTGTCTTGAGCATTTTATCAAATCAGGGCCCATTTCCTTGCTTTGAGACTAGACTTATTTTTGATGCTTTTAAGATAAGGAATGAGATGAAAATTTCCAAAACGAAGAGGAAGACTTGCCAGAGGGGTCAAAGGGTTATTAGGCTGCCTCTTGACTCTGCCCCAATGGTATGTAAAACTAGACAAATAATTGCCCATAGAGTCTCAGTCCTGGGCAGCCCTGGCCTGTGCTGCTCAGTTCCCCTTTCACCTCGGATCCTGCTGTGCTGCCTTGAGAATCCACTGGGGCTTTCCGGAAACCACACCTGGGCAGGCTGCCTGGCAGTGACTCAGCATGGTGGAGGGTACTAGAGCTGGGGCTGGAGAAGGGTCCTCCCCACGTGGGGGGGACTCCAGCCTGCTGCCTCTGCTCTGGGCTCTGTGCTGGACTGGCTGACACCTTCTCTGAGCTGCAGGGTGGTCTGATGCTCACACCCCCACGTACGCTCCCCCTCCTTCCCCACTCTGCCCCCTCACCCCCCCCCCCCACAGTCCTTCTCCCTCTTCTCTTTGGCTTGCAGGTGTCAGACCCGCATGGCCATGGGAGGTCCTTCCCGCCCACTCCTGCTTCCTTCTCTCTTTCGCTTCACAGACTTTCCTTGCACTTGAATTTGTCTTCGCATTTGCCTCACGAAGGACTTGAACTGGCTGGCACAAGTTCTGTATGAAAAATGTTTCTTCTTTTTTCCAAATCTCTGTGCATTCTTGGGCACGCCTACTCCTCTCCCAACCCTTCCATGAGAAACCCAGCGGGCGAACGTTGTCTATGGTGCTGAGAGACCACTTCAAAGAGGGAGAAATTTGTTGAGTCATTTTAATGATCTCTTTTAGGCTGGACATTCATTTTGAACATGGAGGGTGGTTTTTTTTTTTCTTTTTTCTTTAACAAGATCTTGGCACGAACTGCATATTTCAGCTGCGCCCTGTCTTTAAGCATTCTTCCTTGCTTCAAGATAACAAAAAAAATCATTCACAATCTGCTCTTCTCTTGGAGCCCATAAGAAAGAAGAAAACAATCATAATATGGTGAGTGCCAGGATATAGCTTCATGTCCCTTGGGTCTCTTACAACTTGGGCTAATGGGGTCAAATACCTCGAAAGATCAGTAGGCTCGGAACTGAGCCACGTGCGCTTGCCTTGTGTACTTGTGGTCGGTTCAGTTTTGGGAAGATGAAGGCACAGAAGCCAAGTTGAGCAGGATCAAGATGGTAGCGGAAAGCCAAGACGTGGACACTTCAGGTAATTTGATCAAGAAAGAAAGTACTTTACTTATTTGGTCAAGAGAGGCTTTTCTGGGGCGCCTGGGTGGCTCAGTGGGTTATTTGCCTTTGGTTCAGGTCATGATCTTGGGGTCCTGGGATCCAGCCCGGCATCAGGCCCTGTGCTCAGGGCTGAGTCTGCTTCTCCCTCTGCCTCTGCCCTTCCTCTGCCCTCCCCACCACCCTGCCTTGTGCTCTCTCTCTCTCAAATTAAAAAAAAAAACACAAACTTTTTAAAAACAAGAAAGGCTTTTCTTTTTATTGTCCTCCACCCTCCCCCTCCCTTTCCCCATCCTTCCTTTTCCTTTTCGTCTTTATTTTTCTTCTGATCCACTTTCCTGTCTTCTTAAAAAAAAAAACCAAAAAACCAAAAACAAAAAACCAAGGTAACGTAATATTTGGAAAAAATTTCAAACACTGTGGAAATATATATTGTTCAAAATTCCTCATCATTCCACCCCTGGAAAGCAAGTATTTTCAATATTATTTGCAATTTTATTTTATTTCTTTCAATTTTATCAGAATCATCTAGGGAGATATTTGGACCTGATGTCAAGCCCACAGTCCCTGTGAAAGGCATGGCACCCAGATAAGAGCATTCTTTATGTTCTCAAGGAGGCACCCCTACACAGTCCCGGTTGAGCACCACTGTTCTAGGACTTTGCCACTCAGAGTGTCGTCTGTGGACTAGTGACATGAGCGTCATCATCTAACAGAATCTCAGCTCTGCACCCCCAGTCTACCTACTGAGGCCTAACCTGCACTTCAGCAGGATCCCTTGATATTTCTTATGCACCATAAAAATAGACAAACACTTTCTATAGACAAATCACTAAAAGCAAGAAGGAAGACTTTTTTTTTTTTTTTTTAAGGTGGCATGGACTCATGCTTATAGACTGAGAGGGAAAAAGCGATAAAGGGGAAAAAATAGAAAGTATAAAAGAGAATGTCAGAACTGGGCAGGGAGTGGGGGGCCCTGTCCCAGAAGGGCTGGGAGGGTTGGAACTGACAGCCTGTCGAGAAAAATGAACTTTAAAGAGGAAAGGGAATGTGTCATCTTACGACACAGGAAGGAAGTATGATAGAGTGACAAGCAGATCTGAGGGTGGGCCGGCAGCTGCCTCCTGATGGCCTTTGTTTTCTGCTTTCCTCAGGGAAGTAAGAGGAGAGGTCATCTGCTGAAACTGAAGGGAGCAAAGAGGACTAATGGCTACTGAACTCCCACTATGTGTCACACAGTATTGCCTTTTTTTTTTTTTTAAAGATTTTATTTATTTATTTGACAGACAGAGATCACAAGTAGGCAGAGAGGCAGGCAGAGAGAGAGAGGGAGGGGGAAGCAGGCTCCCTGCTGAGCAGAGAGCCCTATGCGAAGCTCGATTCCAGGACCCTGGGATCATGACCTGACCAGAAGGCAGAGGCTTTAACCCACTGAGCCACCCAGGTGCCCCACCTTTTTTTTTTAAAGAATTATTTCTTTATTTGAGGGGAGGGAGGGGCAGAGGAAGAAGGGAAGAGAATCTCGGGCAGACTCATCACTGACTCTCTCCACCCTGAGATCATGACCTGAGCCAAAATCAAGAGTCAGTTGCTTAGCCGACAGAGTCACTCCTTATACAGGTGCCCCTCATACAAATTTTTTTACATACAAAAATCAGGTGTAATACTTCCAAAAGCCCTATGACAATTCTGTTATACAGATGGGGACATTGCTGCTCAGTCTCTAAACACCTATCCTGAGGTTCCTTCTCCATGTCTTCACTCCTTTGGTGACATGACAGAGTCTCCTGACTGTAAATATTATCCACGTAAGCCCAGCTCCCTGATGGGTGCTACACCCCACCCCACCCCCGTGGTTGACTTGACTTTTCTAAAATGGCGCCTGCCTGGCAGGAATCCCAAACTGGGTAAAAGAGAACTCATCCCAGAGCTGCACTCCACCGGGGACACCACTCATCATAACAAAGCTGAAAGACCAGGACTTCTGGAAGTGCGTCATCCCTCCCTCCTCCCGTCCCAAGTCACCAAGGAGTCTTGTCAACTTGATCTCCCTAGTATTCTGAGTCTTCTAAAAGAAGTCTTTAAAAGCAAATCCAATATATTGGATTGTCACTCCATCGTAAATATGTCAGTAGATATGTCTCATGGGGAAGGATTTTCAAAAGTACTAGAAACAGAATGCTGATTGCGTTCTTAGTGCCCCGGTGTGCTGTCCACATTTATAAATTTTATCTCATTTAGTTTTCACAATTTTTTTGTTTGTTTGTTTTTGACGGGGCGGGGGATACATTGCTAGATGATTTTACCTACAAAGAAAATGGAGATTTAGAGAGTAAGGGAGACTTGCCCAGAGGGCTGCCATTCGAGGGGGAGTCCTTCAGTTCCCTGTTGGGTGTCCTTCCCCACCAGCCTCTGTTTCTCTCTGAGGGTTTCTGTCTTCATCCCTTAGTGCCTTGCATCTTGTGATCTTGCACTGGAAGAAAAGAGAAAATAAAAAAGGAACAATCCATATATTTTCATCACTGGAAAAAAAAAACCATTATATTTTCAGATTTTCCTCCATAAATATTTTCTCTCCAAAATTGAGGGAGAACATCATTGTGCTGCCATCTTCTGGATCTTTTGAAGGCTAACAAATCAAGAATACAGAAAATTTAAAACCAGTTCTGTCCTGCTCTTTCTAATCTAGGGCTGACATCTTAAACTTTGTACAATTAAAATTATTTCTTTAGTTAACTGGAAAATTCTTGAACAACTTCATACCTATCAAATAGGGAGGCTAATGAGGTCAGTTATTTTTCTTTATAGGGGAAGAAGATAAACATATACAGTAAAATTGACAAGTAATTCAGCAGCCACTTTTTGGCCATTGATTTCAACAATAATTTTTAGGATTAATGTTAATAGAGATGGTGGGTAAAAAGGCTAGTCCATTGCTGGTGGGAGTATAAATTATTACAGAAAGGCAATTTGACTACATATATAAGAAGTAAAAATAAAACACGCGTAACTCTTGGCCCAGCAATTTTACCTTAGGAATTAATCCTACATATATTCTTGTAGATGTATGCAAAGATATATATGTGAAGAATGTATGATCTCACACTGTTTATAAAGGACTAGAAAAACCCAGAATACTTAAGCAAATGTGGTACCACCCCTGTGTAATGTAATTCTGTGGAGTTAGTTGAAAATAATGTTGTAGTTCTGAATATGCTAGAAATAATAACTGATATTGTAAGAGGTTTTTTAAGAAATATTTTGACCCAGAACTGGAAGATACTAGGCAAAAGAAGTATTCTTTCCTTTTTTTTTTTTTTACCAGCAGATATTTTTGTAGTAGAATCTACATTTGTATTTTTGTCACTAAAAAAATGATACCCTCAGATTTTTAAGAATGGAACATGAGGCAATATAAGTATAATGTATAAGTATAATGAAAGTTCATAATCTGATACTATAAATAAGATAAAAACAATTTGAGTGTAAATTACACTGTGTGGTTTCTACTCAAGAAAATTTTAAACTAACAGGAAGAAAACCTTGGTGCTCTGTGAAATCTGTACCATGAGGCTAAATTTAGAGTACAATGTCTTTTTTACTTACTCATTATTTAATAATAAAATATTCAATAATTAGAGCAATCATGACTGATATTTATTGAGTCTTTGCTATGTGCCGAGTGCTGCTCTAAGTGCTTACCATGGGAGATATCAGCTGACCCCTCCAGGACTCTGGAAAGACCATGTAAAGACCATGTTCCTTCCTATTTAATAAAGTTGAGAGTAAGGAAAGCTGAGTCACTTGCGAAGATCACACAGCCAGCGGATGACCAAATCAGGAACTGGGTCCAAATACTCTGAATTCCAATGCAGTGCTCTTTCTATTATACCCAAAAGGGTCAAAGGGGAAAAAAATCGATGCAAATGTCTGTACTGAAATGCTTGGTAACATATAAGATGTGCTAAGCACGCTGCCGGGCTCATCGTAAGTACTCACAAAATACTGACCATAATTCTTGTTGTTGTTATTATTATGCTGAGAGGAAATAATGCTAGGTACTTTTCTGAATGACACTGACAAGCATCCCTCCCCCACAACTCTTCTACTGAAAATTCTCAATTGCACTGCAGTATTTTCATACTAGAATGGAGCATAAGACCCAAGAGGGAGGTGTTTGGTCTGTTCTGTTTACTGACACACCTTGATGCCTGGGTCACAGCTCACATTCAAATGCTCAAATTTGATGCAAATATTTAACAATGTAAATATTTAGCGAATAGATTGGGAAACTGTAAGCTTTTCTTGTTCTTCTTTTCTTTGACTGTGACATCTGGCTGACTATTGGTCTGCCATTCTGTATAATTTGTATGTTTTAGAGTAATGCTTCTCAAGTCTTAGTGGTTATGAAACTTCCTTGAGACTGGGGTAGGATCTCTTCCAGGAAGCTGCACATACTTTTGCTGGTATCTCCTTGGCCAGAGGTTAGCATCATGTCCTCACCTACCTGCAAGGGAGATTATAAAATGTAGTCTTCACTCCACACCCTCATGAGCCCAGTTAAACATCTGAGCTCCATTACTACATAAAAGGGGAGAATAAACATAAGGGGACCAAAGACACTGTGGGACCCATTTACTGAATGGCATTAGGTGAAATAACAGTAATTATTTCAAGTTTTCTGTGTATAGTTTGCTACTCTTATAATTTCTATTTAGTGTTCTAAAGGTTGTTATTTTGTAACTTACTTACTGGTTTTAATATGTTCCCTAGCATACTACGTAGGCTGGGGAGGTGAAGTTTAATGGAAGAGTAAGCAGGGTGGGGTGGTGCTAGAATGGCTCAGTTGGTTAAGCCCCTGATGCTTGATATCAGCTTAGGTCATGATAATCAGGGTTGTCAGATCGAGACCCAGCTCAGGCTCTCTGTTGAGTGGAACCTACTTAAGATTTTTTTCTCCTTTTCCCTCTGCTTCTCCCCCCACCCAGACACAAAAGAAAGGAAACTAAGATTTATTTCTGGCAATATGCCAGGTACCTGATTGGCGGCTTTCATATATATTTTCTCATTTGGACAAGGCAAGAGAGATAAGCAGAAAGAATTATTTCACCCAGGGCCAATCATCAGCAAAATGGGTAAGAAAGGCAGGCTTTCTTTCATAATTCAGGTTTTCTCTTTCAATAGGTCTTTTCTAAAATGTATTCTTCTTCTTCTTCTTTTTTTTTTTTTAAAAGATTTTACGTATTCATTTGACAGAGAGAGAGGGAAAGAACACACAATTGGGGGGAACAGCAGAGGGAGAGGGAGAAGCAGGCTCTCTGCTGAGTAGGGAGCCCGACTCGGGGCTCAACCCCAGGACGTTGGGACTACAACGCGAGCCAAAGGCAGACACTTTATGTACTGGGCCACCCAGGCATCCCTAAAATGTGTTCTATGTGTCTATTATTTTACAGCAAAATATCCAACATAGAACACAACTGAAAATACTCTGTTGTGCAAAATGGTATGTAAGTGCAAATGGAAACATCATTTGTCCAAATAAATACTTAGATATAATCTGGGGTCTTACAAAATAGTCTCTCAAATAGATGGCTCCCAAATCTGATTGGTTGATCTGCCTTATCTCTGGACTCCCAAACAACAATTGTTCTTTCCCTGCTCAAATGGAAAAAATAAAAATGTGGGAGAATCTGGGCCAGTGGTTGGGTGTGATCACACCTGGTTCCTTTTCCTAAGTTTTCCCTTCCATCATACAAATATGAGCTGACTTGGGTAAAAGACAGCATAATTTTCTCAGAGCAGAGTGGTTCATGGGGTAAGTATGGTGAGCGTTCTACACGAATCCCTGGGTTCCTATTTCTAGCGAGACTGCAACTAGATGACTTTCTTCGATTTATTATACAGGACAAGCACAAGGGCTCTGTGATATTGTGATCCATAGTAAGAAATTTATATTTGGTCCTCTTCTCCTTTCTGGCACGGAGATCCTATAACTCTTGGAATTCCTTGTGATGAAAGCCATAAAGCTATGTCAATGCAATGACTTTTAGAGGACACCTAAGGGTCAGGGCTGATTGCCAGGGGAACCAACCAACCATGTGATTAGAGGGTTGGAACTGTCAGTCCCACTCCCGGGAACCTCTAGGGAGGAGAGTGGGACTGGAGTTTGGATCCATGGCCAGTAATTTAATCAGTCATGACTATGTAATGAAGTCTTTATAAAAAACCAAAAGGACCAGGTTTGGAGAGCTTCCTGGTTGGTTTACAGGCAGAGGTGCTGGAAGAGGGCATAGAGACTCTCATGCTTTCCTCAGGCCTTATCCTCCGTATCTCTTCTATCTGGCTCTTCTTGAGTTATATCTGCTTTTATGATACATTGGTGATCTGGTAAGTAAGATGTTTCTCTGAGTTCTGTAAGCTGTGCTAGCAAATTAACTGAACCTGAGTAGGGGGTCATACACACCTTTAACTTATAACCAGTCAGTCATAAGTATAGGGAACAACCTGGATTTGAGGTTGGCATCCCGGGGTGGAGGGGGGTCATTGGAACTTCCAATTCGTAGTCAGTTGTTCGGAATGCAGATAACAGCCAAGGTTCGCAACCGGAAGCTAAAGTGGGGTGGGCATGGGAGCAGTCTTGTAGGACCAAGCCTTCAACCTGTGGAATCTGGTGCGATCCCCCGGTAGACAGTATCAGAATTGAGTTGAATCCATGGACAACTTACTTGTGTCCTAGAATTGCTTGGTGTTGTATGGAAAGACTCCCCCAGCCCTATTTTCAAACTGAGTCTCAGAACACTGGAAGGGGTTCCATCCAGCCCTCGAGAACGTTGGATCACGCACCCGGAGAAAGGCCCTTCCACCTGCCTGTTTGGAAATGGTCCTCCAGCATTCCAGGCGCCAGTACATGTGATGTCAGCGCCTTTGTGCCCACGCTGCCAAGTCAGCCACTGGCTCACAGCAGCGCAGGGGTAGGAAACCTTGGCTTTTCAATGCTGCCTGCATGGTAGATTTTCTAACATCAGCTGCCAAGCGGGTTCTGGGAAAATCCGCTGGGTAGATGAAAGAGAGTGAAGCGGTCATAGCTGTTCCGCGAGAGAGCCATCCCTCTGATGCTGCGTGTGCTTGCCTCGTCTTCCTAAGAACACCTGCTCGTAGTTACCCTAAAAGGCAAAGAGAAGGGCTGAAGCAAGAAATATCTGTTGGCACTCGCCGTGGTGGCCTTCTAGAAGGAGAATACCTCTTGTCCTTTGGGAAGACGGAACATGTCCTCCACCGTGCCTGTCGGCTCACACGTGGCAATCGCCTTAGCAGCTGCACCCACTCCCTCCGCCTCGGCAGTCCTGGTCCTGGAGACGGCAGTGGTGATGCTGTCAAGAAGTAGGTGACGTGTTGAGTCACCGCACAGAAGGGACTGGAGGGGGAGCTGAGGCCAGAGCGAGAGCTTTGAGAGCCAGGAGTGCTGGCGACTGCGGCTCAGCCCTGCCGCCGCCCGCGCTGAAACGCTACCACGTTGCTTTATTTCTTATGTCTTTTCCTTGCCTTTCATTTTTTCCTTTCCCTTTCAAGTAGGACACTTCAGTGGCCCAGGCTGGAGAAGGATTATTTGAAGCAAAAAATCAATAGTTTAAAGCTAAATTTTAGGCCTCATGACAGATCAACATTTGGATAAAAGATATCTGGAAAATAGACCTGGAATAAGTGCGTGAAAATCGGCATGGGGATTTTTTTCGTTGAAAAGAGAAGCGACCAAAACGGCAAAAGACAGAGGCTGGGGCACCTGGAAAAGCCTTTGCAACGCGCTAGTGTTGCTGCTAACTCAGGAGAAACACTGCTTTACTTCTAGGGTATCGAATCTACCCTAGAAGCCTCAGGCTCCACAGCTCCTTCCATCACCTGGGAGCAGAATTCATCAGTGGCATCCTTTCCTTTATGTTTTTGAAGGCTGCTCTCATATGGAATAGAAAATGCTTTAGAAACCAATTTTATTAATGGGCACCAGCATATTTTTTATAATCTCGCTGAAGGGACTTAGGGTGAACAGCGGGTCAATTTTATCTCTCTCTCTTTTTTTCCCCCAACCAAAAGGGCACATCACTCAGCAGAATACTCAGTGGTTATGAGAGTGAAAACTAGTTGCCCAGCGTTAAGGTGCGGGCAACATACGGAATAGAAAGTATAATATGCTTTCTTTTTTATTTTATTTTTAAAAAAATTTTTAAATTATTTTTTAAATTTTTTAAAATTTATTTTCAGCGTAACAGTATTCATTGTTTTTGCACCACACCCAATGCTCCATGTAATCCGTGCCCTCTCTAATACCCACCACCTGGTTCCCCCAACCTCCCACCTCCCACCCCTTCAAAACCCTCAGATTGTTTTTCAGAGTCCATAGTCTCTCATGGTTCACCTTCCCTTCCAATTTCCCTCAACTCCCTTCTCCTCTCCATCTCCCCTTGTCCTCCATGCTATTTGTTATGCTCCACAAATAAGTGAAACCATATGATAATTGACTCTCTCTGCTTGACTTATTTCACTCAGCATAATCTCTTCCAGTCCCTTCCATATTGCTACAAAAGTTGGGTATTCGTCCTTTTTGATGGAGGCATAATACTCCATAGTGTATATGGACCACATCTTCCTTACCCATTAGTCCGTTGAAGGGCATCTTGGTTCTTTCCACAGTTGGGCAGCCGTGGCTATTGCTGCTATAAACATTGGGGTACAATGCTTTCACTACGTCTGTATCGTTGGGTTAAATACCCAGGAGTGCAATTGCAGGGTCATAGGGAAGTTCTATTTTTAATTTCTTGAGGAATCTCCACACTGTTCTCCAAAGTGGCTGCACCAACTTGCATTTCCACCAACAGTGTAAGAGGGTTCCCCTTTCTCCACATCCCCTCCAACACATTTTGTTTCCTGTCTTGCTGATTTTGGCTATTCTAACTGGTGTAAGGTGGTATCTCAATGTGGTTTTAATTTGAATCTCCCTGATGGCTAGTGATGATGACCATTTTTTCATGTGTCTGATAGCCATTTGTATGTCTCATTGGAGAAGTGTCTATTCATATCGTCTGCCCATTTTTTGATATGATTGTCTGTTTTGTGTGTGTTGAGTTTGAGGAGTTCTTTATAGATCCTGGATATCAACCTTTTGTCTGTACTGTCATTTGCAAATATCTTCTTCCATTCCATGGGTTGCCTCTTTGTTTTGTTGACTGTTTCCTTTTAATATGCTTTCTTTTTTGAACTAGGCTTAATCAATATGCTTTTTATATGTTATCAGGATCATTCATCAATTATTGATGAAACACTAGGCAAAGCTTTTCTTTTTCTTTTCTTTTTTAAGATTTTTATTTATTTTTTGTATTTGACAGAGAGAGACACAGGAGAGAGGGAACACAAGCAAGGGGAGTGGGACAGGGAGAAGCAGGCTTCCTGCAAAGCAGGGAGCCCGATGTGGGCAGCCGCTTAATGACTGAACCACACAGGTGGTTCAGGTGCCTGGGGCAAAGCTTTTCTTGAGAGCATTAGAAACTCTGGCTGGAGTGGCAGCCCTGGGATCTGGAGTTGTTGTCTATGAATATTATTCTACAAAATACCGTGAGTACCCACTAGGAGCCCAAATGCAGAGTGTCACTGGCTCTTGGAGATGTACTTGTTTGGGGAAACATTTGGAACAGGGGCCACAACATCACTCCATCACACAATGCTTAATTGTAAAGGGAATGGGGATGCAGATTCATTGTGTGCAGGGCTGTTTCCAAGCAGGGTTTTTAAGGATAAGGAAGGCCGGCTCCTTCAGTTCTTGCCGAGAGTAGACAGGACAGGGCCTGGTCAACAAGGGGAACAACTGGCCTCAGTTAGGAGCACATAGGGTTCACCTGTGGTATTTTATTTATTTGTTTGAGAGAGAGAGAGAATGACAGAGAAAGAAAGCAAGAGATGGGGGAGGGGCGGACTCCCTGCTGAGCAGCCCTCCTCCCCGAGTGGGCCTCCATCCGGGACTGTAGGATCATGACCTGAGCTGAAGGCAGTCGCTAAACCAACTGAGCCACCCAGGCATCCCTGGAAGTCCTCTTACAATGCATTTCATTTCATTAATGAAATAAGAAAGGTGTTGGTTAAAATGAGTGTGAGATAGATATCAGAGATACGGAATGAGGGGGAAAGTAAGTATGAAGTAGTTATCTACAAGTCTGGGATTCTTTTCAGTCGAACTTATACTCACCAACTTTCCCCATTACACACACGACCTATTCCTAGCATCCCAATGATCAATATGAAATAGAAGCCAGTGAAGAAAGAATGAATGACAAACTTGACAAGGTGAATGAGAGAAGAATGTCATAGGGGACAAACATACAAGACAAAGAATGGTTAAGCCCGGGATTGGTTTTTCCAAGCCCTTAGGGGCTGAGCGAGAGCTCTGTTTCTGTCACTTAAAATCACTCAATTTCATGTTTACCCCAGTACCTCAGAAGACACCAGTTTAGTTCCAGGGGTGAAAGTTGGGACAGAGGCTCTTTTCCTGGCTAGACTGCCTGACTGTACTGTACTGTAAACCAATTTGCTCTGACAGGCATCCCGTGGAATCTGGAGATCAAAAAGACTCAGTGTGAGTCCAAAGTTACCTTCCTTTTCTTCAGAGCTTCTAATTTTACCTGTCATGAAATATCGGCTAGGGAGTTAGGAGTATAAAGAACCAATACTTGGTAACTAGAGGGGACATGGAGTACATTTGTCCCTGGGGAGTATATGGAAGCTCTTTCTTGGTTCAGTTTGCTCAGTGAAGTGGAGAACAAGGTTATTACCAGAGAGGCGAATTCAAGTTCATAGGAGAAGTTTATAAAAGGAAGTGTGAATGGATGAGGTAGAGTAGTGTGATTACCACTTAAAGGACCATCTGAGGCTCATGGCCATGAATTTAAAGTCAGGCCAGTCAGAGGATACAGGAAGAGAACTGGACTGGATTTAACCAGGTTTGTGATTTTGATAAATAAATAAGTACACACACACGCACACACACACACACACACACACGCTAGAGATAAATGATGGGATGAGACAGGGAGAAATGACTATAGTATATTCAATCAAAAGAATGCAAGAATTCTTACACTGAAACCCTTGTGGATAACTATTTTATCCTTTCCCTCTCTTCTTATGTATTCAATTTCTCTCTCTTTTTCCCTTCTCTCTCTTCACACATAAAAACACACAAATGTATAACTTATATATAATAAAGGGGAAATAAAAGCATAAATTTGTATTTTCATATATTTGCATAAAAGAAACCCCAGAAAGATACACCAAACTAACACAAGTGATTACTTTTGCAAATGCTTACTAATTGGAGGGAAAGGGGACAGAGACAGAGTCCTTCCAGTCCTTCACAAACTCTTCCCAAAATAGTAGGAGGGAAACGTGTTCCAGCTTACTCTATGAGGCCAATACTACCCTGATATAGAAACTAGAGGAAGACGTCACAGGAAAACTACAGATTAATATCTCCTATTGGTATAGCCACAAAATCTCTCAAGGAAAAACTAGCAGACTAAATCTGGCAGCACATAAAAAGGGTTACATATTATGGCTAAATAGGGATTTATTCCAGGAATGCAAGATTGGTTCAGTGTATGAACATTAATTATTGTAATATACTATATTAAAAGAATAAAAGATATAATCCATACAACCATCTTAAGATGCAGAAAAAGCTTTTGATAAAATCCAATGCCCTTTCATGACATAAACACTTAACAAATAGGAGTAGAGGGGAACTTTCTCAACATTTATGAAAAATCACATTATAAAAAAAATTTATGAAAAACCCATAGCTAACATCATACTTAATATCAAAGGACTGAAAGATTTCCTCCTAAGAAAGGAAAAAGACACAGATGTCTGCTTGCTTCTTCTCTTCAGTATTGCACTAGAGATTGTAGCTAAGGCAATTAGGAAAGAAAAAGAAATGAGGAGCATCCAGATTGAAGAGAAGAAATAAAATTAATTTCTCTTTTTAGATGATATGATGTTATAAATGGAAAATTATAAGGAATCCAAATGAAGAAGGCTAATAAACTAACTCATCAAGTTTACGAGATATATGATTCATAAGCAAAAATCAATTGTATTTCTATAAATTAACAATGGACAATCTGAAAATAATTTTTTTTGAAGATTAAAAAAAATTTTAAGTCCATTTACAATAGTATTCAAAAGAATAAAATGCTTAGGAATAAATCTGACCATGGAGATTCAAGACTGTGCACTGAGTACAGAACCCGATGTGGCGCTCCATCTCACAACCCTGAGATCATGACTTGAGCTGAAATCAAGAGTTGGACACTTAAGTGACTGAGCCACACAGGCACCCCTAGTTAACTGATTTTAAACAAGAATGTCAAGACCATTCAATGGATAAATGAAACTCTTTTACAAATGATCCTGGGACAACAGGATATCTGTGTGCAAAAGAATGAAGTTGGGCCCCTATCTTGCATCATATTTAAGATTAACTTAAAATGAATAAAGATCTAAAAAAAGCTTTGAAATTTCTGAAAAATATATAGGGCTGAATCTTCATGACCTGGACTTTGGCAAGGGATTCTTAGATATGACATCAAAAGCAAGGGAGACCAAAAAAATTAGATTAATTGGACTTCATCAAAATTAAAAACTTTTGTTCATGAAGAGACACTATTAAGAAGTCAAAAGACAACCTATAGAATGGGAGAGAATATTTGTGTTATACGACTGATAAGTAAGATATATAGAGAAGTCTTATCATGCAATAACAAAAAGAAGTAATTCAGTTAAGAAAATGGGTAAAGACATTTCTTCAAAGAAGTAATACAAATAACCAAAATCACACGAAAATGTGCTCAACATGATTAAGTTATTAGATAAATGAAAATGAAAGCCATAGTGAGATACCATCTTGTACCCTCTCAGATGGCTCTAATTAAAAAGATAGATAGTAAGTAGTGCTGGTGAGGATGCAGAAAAATCAGAAGCCTCATACATTGTTGATATGAATGTAAAATGGTGTAATTGCTTTTGAAAACAGTTTGGTAGTTCCTCAGAATGTTAAGCAAAGAGTGACCATATGACTCAGTAATTCTAGTCTTAGGTATAGGCACACCTTGTTTTATTGTTCATCACATTATTGTGCTTCACAGATACTGTATTTCTTGCAAAATGAAGGTTTTTTGGAAATCTGTAATAACTGAATCAAGGGTTTAATCAGCAAGGGTTTCCATTTTCATGGGTCTGTTTTCTGCACTTCAGGAATGTTGTTCAGTTTCCCCTGGGAAGAGAGAGGTTACTTCCTGTGTTTGGCAATTTTGAGGTTTCCGGGTTTTAGTCTTGATGAGAGAAGTACTCAACTTCATTGACTCCACATCAAGCGTTGGATGTTCTTTTTCCCAAAGAGGGAATGGGTTCACCTGGCCATGGGTTTTGGAAGACTTTAAAAAAAATTTTTTTAAAGATTTTATTTATTTGCTTGTCAGAGAAAGAAAGAGAGAAAGAGAAACAGAGAGAGCTTGAGCACAAGCAGGAGGAGTGGCAGGCAGAGAGAGAAGCAGACTCCTTGCTGAGCAGGGAGCCCAAGGTGAGACTCAATCCCAGGACCCTGAGACCATGACCCGAGTGGAAGGCAGATGCATAACTGACTGAGTCACCCAGGCGCCCCTGAAAACTTTTTTTCTTTTTTTTACAATAAAAATATTTATTAACATAAACTGATTTCACTTTCTGCTTAATCAAAGTTGTAATAATGCAACTGTCAACTGGGCCTTCTCATTGGTATGAACTGTCACTCACAATGCTAGTTGATATAATTTCAATCTGAAGAAAAGGATCTTGATACTTTGATGGGTCTGTACACTATCATTAAATTTAATTAGTTAATTAATTAATTAGCATTCTCATTTTAGATCATGTAAATTTCAATCAGAAAAATAGTTCTTGGTCCTAGTGACTGTCTCCATAGGTCCATAAGAGTGTAATTCACATAGTTGATAATTTCCCTGGTAATTATTAATCAGTTTCCTTCTGATTAATTGCAAGTTGATTGTTCTCAGGAAGTCACTCTCGGAAGAATATCTCTGGATAAATTGGTTTGCTAAAATTTTTCTTTGGCTCGCATTTGTATGGATTTATTTTACATTATTTTATTTTATTATTATTATTTTTAAAGATTTTATTTATTTATTTGACAGAGAGAGATACAGCGAAAGAGAGAGCACAAGCAGGAGAAGTGGTAGAGGGAGAAGCAGTCTTCTCGCTGAGCAGGCAGCCAGATGGGGGCTTGATCCCAGCCTCTGGGATCATGACTTGAGCTGAAGGCAGACGCTTAACGACTGAGCCACCTGGATGCCCCTATGAATATATTTTAAAAATTCATTTATTCATCGGTATGAAAGGTGTGGAGGGCTATATGTACTCAAAAAACTTCAGGGTACATTTTACATATTTTGAATTTCAAATATGCCCTACAAAGATTTCGTTATTCTTTTTTCTTCTGAATTTCAAATATGCTCTACAAAGATTTTGTTATTCTTTTTTTTTTTTTTTTTTTTAAAGAAAATTGAGGGTTGGGGGCTCCTGGGTGGTTCAGGAGGTTAAGCATCTGACTTCGGCTCAGGTCATGATCCCAGGGTCCTGGGATTGAGGCCCATTTCTGGCTCCCTGCTGGGGGTGGCGGTGGGGGTTAGGGGAGGTCTGCTTCTCCCACTTCCTCTGTTCAGCTTGTGCTCTCTTTCTCTCTTGATCACTCTGTCTCCCTCTCAAATAAATAAATAAAATCTTAAAAAAGAAAAGAAAACGGAGGGTTAAGGGGCACCTGGCTGGCTTAGCTGGAAGAGCATGTGGCTCTTGATCTTGGGGTCATGAGTCCGAGCCCCACATCGGGTGTAGAGATTACTTAAAATTAAAATCTTAAAAAAAAAAAAAAAGAAAGAAAATTAAGAGTGAAGAGGATAACACAGCAAGCAGAAAAACTTAAATTTGAGAAAAGATTTGTCCAACGTCCTTCCTGGCAAACCGCATTCTCCCAAGAAGCAGACCCGTCCCACTAGCTGAAGCTGAAGAAGGAGGGAAAAGAAAGAGAAATGAATTTCTTGATGGGCACGGGTGCCTTACTACATCTTCATGCACATTTAAATACGTATGATTGGTGTACATTACTCATACGCTCACTGTGAAATAAAGTAGCATACATTTATAAACATGGTCACAAAAAAATTGAGGAAATACATCAACGGTGCTCTGAAGTGGAGACCAATGACTCACCAGCTCTACCTGGCCTCCAGACCAATCTTTTGGCCCCGGTAATCATGAAGTGTTTCATTAAGATGCTAGTTTCTATTATTACAATGTGTGTCCTCACAATCTACCCCAGCCCCTTCAGGCAAACGAATGAATGAACAAGCCGAGAAAAGACAGAGAATCTTCAGGATGCTATTCTACAGTACTCTGAGATAAAAGAATGGCAGCTGACAAAATAAAATTCAGTAATTTTTACTTTCTTCTTCTTTTTTTTTTTTTTTGGAATAGGCAATGCATTCATTAATGTGTTAAAAATATGAGCTGGGATGAGGTAAAAGGCCGTAGTCCCATTTCTTTTTCTACCCTATTTCCATCTTTCCACGTGGTGGCCTTCTCATATGTTTGCATCACGAGATAACAATTTTGATTAGTTTCTCGTGTATTCTTCCAGACTTTCTTCATGCAAGTATAAACCAACATGAATATATATTCCTTTTAGCCCCAAAGTAACTACGCTCTGTATTTTTCCTTTTTCTCCTTAACAATGTATTTTATAGATCTCTCCATATCCATGCACAGAGAACCTCTTCAGTTTTTTATAGGTGTGTAATGCTCCATTTAATTGTGTATGCTATAATTTATTTAACCAAGCCACTATTGATGCATGCTTGAGTTCTTTCTTTTCTTTTTTAAAAGTAGGCTCTGTTTTTTTTTTTTTTTTTTTTTTTTTTTTAAAGTAGGCGCCTGGGTGGCTCAGTGGGTTAAAGCCTCTGCCTTAGGCTCAGGTCACGGTCTCAGGGTCCTGGGATCAAGCCCCACATCAGGCTCTATGCTTGGCAGGGGGCCTCCTTCCCCTCCTCCCTCTCTGCCTGGTTCTCTGCCTATTTGTGATCTCTGTCTGTCAAATAAACAAATAAAATCTTAAAAAAAAAAAAAAAAGTAGGCTCTGTGCCCTATATGGGGCTTGAACTCACACCACTGAGATCAAGAGTCACCTGCTCTACTCACTGAGCCAGCCAGGCACCCCTGTGTTGTTTTAATCCTTTGTATCCTAGCTCACATTTATCGAACCAGGCTTCCTACATTCCAGGCACAGTGCTAATTGCTTTACCTGGATTTATTTAATAGAACAACCCTATAATTTAGATAATATTATTTCTACTTTTCAGGTAAGGAAGCAAGAGGATTAAAGAGACAGAGCAACTTCCCTAGGATTTGAATCCAGACTCTCCCTTTAGGACACATATTTGTACACATATTAGTGCCTTATCGCTTTCTGGAGAATTCTTCATTTAAAGAAATCTCTATTTAGGCATTTGTGACTGTTTTTCACTGTTTTCTAAAACTTTTCCACAAACATTTGAAGAGTCGTATAATTCAGAATTTTATTTCTATCTACCACTCATTATTTTTTCTTGGCCTGTGGAACACGGAATGATAAATCTGATATCAAACTATCTCTGTGTAGAGACAGCTTGAGATAAAGCTTAAAAGTATGGCATAGACTGACATTTTCCAGAAGTGATTACTTTTTATTTTAGAGCTACAACATGCTGAACTCTTGATCTGGAAAAACAACAAGAACAATGACAACAACAAACCAGCTTTCTGCATAGACACCCCAACTTTACTGTGCAAATCAAACAAATGACCTTGTCCTTTGCTAGTCACCCCCCCCCCCCCGCCCCCCGCAGGTCTTTACACAGGGCAGTTACGGAACCACAAAAATCTTTGCATTTTGTGCCTTCCTTCTCAGAGCTCTCTGACTTAATTCAAATTTAAACCAAATGAAGTGTATCTTGGCCTTGTAGGCTACGACACTGCAGAAAACTGAAAAACCCAGATGTCAGAAACCCAAACCAGGCCAGGCCCTCTCCTAAATTTAGCAGATGCCTGCTGCTGTTGAGAACCTTGAAAACCTCGTATGGCTTCCTGATTTTATTTGGATCCTTGCCATCCGCAGCCATCAGGGCCCCCAAGGCAAAGGCTCGTCTAGTATTGTAAACAGCAACAACAACTGTCGACATGGAAGTGCAATGCCTTGGAAATATTTCTTAATCTATTTAAACCTTACACATCATTCTTCGGGGCTGGGTACCAACAGACAGTACAGGGACTGGGTACCAACAGACAGTACTAATCTAATGACCCCACTGGTTTTTTTCTCCTTTTTTTTTTGGTGACCTCACTTATTAATGCAGGCAGACAGTCTCTCCTTTGCTGCGCTACCGGCAGCTCCCTTGTGATGTATTCAATCAACTTCTATCTCCTTTAAAATAAATAAGGAAATAAATGAACTAATTAAATAATGCACAAATCACAGTATTGAATGCAGTCCTCCCAACAGAGATGGGCAGCTTCTGATTAGGTACATGATAAGGCCATTTAACGATCATTTTGCTGAAAAGTTCCTTTGGGTAGGTATTGCCTAGCAGCCATTTCTCATTCTCAAACTATTCACACCATGACACTTTAATGGAAAAAGAGATACCACCTGGAGTCCTTATTAGCTTAACAAGCACTTGACTGGGAGACTAAGAAGATTCAAGGTTTCTTACTCCTGAGTGATTTAACTCCAGAGCCTAACGCTAATCTATTACTCGAGGCATCGCAGCATGCCTGCCACTAGGGGGTACTGTTGCCTTTTGCTCCAATTTCTGGCGGTTTGATTTCTGACCTTGACAGACTGAAGAGAAGTTAGGAAGGAGGGTTTATTCTTCCTCCGCAAGTTTATTCCTCTTATGCGCCTAGAGTCAGTGGAACAATTCAGGATAGAACGAATGGCTAGCAAATGAAATAGGCTTGTTAAAATGTTTTCAAGAATCTCCCCAAGTTGGACCATAACAGCTTCTTGATATCATCAGGGGTCTGTATCATTAGGGCCTGGGGATGTTCAGGGTTTTGAAGTGCTACCAAGGAAAGTGAAGACTAATGGGGAATAGGGAATGTGTCATCGCAGGAGATAGGGAGAGGACTGAGCCCTTGTGGGCGCTTCCGCAGTCTGGCAAAAATCTGCTTTCGTCTTCCGCAGATTCAGTATTGGGTCAGACACCATTTGCTAAAGCATGTCTGCGAAACCAGTTTTCAAGCTTGTTAGAAATGCAAGTTCTGGGGTCACATGAATTTGGAATTCTGGTTTGCGAAAAGTTTTAAGACATTTTACTTGGTGTACAACTTTTAGAACATTTAATTTACAACGCCATGTGCTGTGGGCTTTGTGATTCTAAGGCTGAGCATTTGCTAGAGAGAGACACCGTAACAGTAGTTCTCAGTAGAGGATGGCTGATTTTGCCTCTTGGGGTTGGGGCCATTTTGCAATATCTGGAGACATCAAAAAAAAATTTTTTTAAAAGATTTTATTTATTTATTTGACAGAGAGAGAGATCACAAGTAGGGAGAGGCAGGCAGAGAGAGAGGGAGAAGCAGGCTCCTTGATGAGCAGAGAGCCCAATGTGGGCTTGATCCCAGGACCCTGAGATCATGATTAACCCACTGAGCCACTCAGGTGCTCCTAAAGCACATTTTTGATAGACATTTTTGATTGACATTTTTGACTGTCATCAAGCAGGTAGATACCAAGGATACTGCTGAGTGTTCTACCCCCTCTATCAACAAAGAGCAATCAAGCCCTAAAGGCCAATAATTCAAAGGTTGAGAGACCCTTCTTCATTACATGCGGCTTCTTACATTTATTAAATGTAAAATTAATTATTTTTTTTTCTTGAGGTATTTCGTAGGACCATAGTGGAAAATATGTGGGGGAAATTCTGCCCTCAGTTTATCCACACTGTTTTCATTATTTTTCAGTTACCGAGTAATGTGGTTTTCCCTCAATACTCCTTCTCTCTCTCTTTTTTTTTAAAATCATTTTTTAAAAAAGATTTTATTTATTTATTTGACAGACAGAGATCACAAGTAGGCAGAGGCAGCCGGGGTGGGGTGGGGGTGGCGTGGGGAAGCAGGCTCCCCGCCGAGCAGAGAGCCAGATGCGGAGCTCTATCCCAAGACCCTGAGATCATGACCTGAGCCAAAGGCAGAGGCTTCAACCCACTGAGCCACCCAGGCGCCCTACTCCTTCTCTTTGATCTCCATGTAGCCCATTGTTGCCTGACCTTTCTTTGTGATTCTCCTGAATTGGTTTGACAGTGCATTGTTTTTGTACTTTTGTACCCTCTCTCTCCTTTTTGGCTCTTCTCCTTCCTTCTGCTCCCTGAGTAGTGGCATGTCTTATGGTTCTTTATTTATTTGGGGTGCCTGGGTGGCTCAGTGGGTTAAGCCACTGCCTTCGGCTCAGGTCATGATCTCATGGTCCTGAGTTCGAGTCCAGCATCGGGTTCTCTGCTCAGCAGGGAACCTGCTTCCCTCTCTCTCTCTGCCTGCCTCTCCATCTACTTGTGATTTCTCTCTGTCAAATAAATAAATAAAATCTTAAAAAAAAAGATTTTATTTATTTATTTGACAGACAGAGATCACAAATAGGCAGAGAGGCAGGCAAAGAGAGAGGGGGAAGCAAACTTTCTACTGAGCAGAGAGCCTGAGGGGGGGCTCGATCCCAGAACCTTGGGATCATGGTCTCTATACATGGGCTCACATGATCTTCATAGCATGTAAGGAATAAAAATAATAAAAGGTATTGCTCAAGGCTTCTTCTTTTTTTCTATTTTTCTTTTTTAAAGATTTTATTTATTTATTTGACAGAGAGAGATCACAAGTAGGCAGAGAGGCAGGCAGAGAGAGAGGAGGAAGCAGGGTCCCTGCTGAGCAGAGAGCCCGATGCGGGACTTGATCCCAGGACCCTGAGATCATGACCTGAGCTGAAGGCAGCGGCTTAACCCACTGAGCCACCCAGGTGCCCCTTGCTCAAGGCTTCTATCTGTCAAAATCTTTAGCCTATTATGTCATGCATCCTCAGTAAGCATTTGTTGAATTAGAATAAACAAATTAATAAACGCATTCGTATATTAATGACAAGTTACCACAGCAGTGCAGCAGTGCTTTTGGTATCTACTTACTTCTCCTCAGCACTCATTGCTACATGACAAAGGCAAATATCTGCAAATTCTGCTGATACCTGCAACAGTCTACTTGAAGGCCCTTACCCCCTCCACCCTCCCAGCTCTCAGTGCTGCCAGGCCTACCCCCAAGGCAAACTGGAAGTGTTGGAGAGTTGAATCTAGGAGCCACCCTCAATCAATGATAGGGTGTTGGTTGATATATCTGCTTAGAGCACTTCTCAAAACAAGACAAAACAAAACCAAACAAACCCTACAAAAAACCCAGCCAAACCCCAAACCCCAAACCCTTTAAACTCTCCAAAAAGCATACTTGTAGTTGATTTCCTATCTCAGAATCTGGGCTTTCAGGGGAATGCAAATGAACCTGTTTAATGTGGAATCAAATATTGAACACTTTTTTTTTTTAAGATTACATTTTCCAGTAATCTCCACACCCAACATGGGGCCTGAACTCACAACCCAAGATCAAGAGTCACATGCTCCACTGATTGAGGCAGCCAGGCTCCCCTGCACAGTGAGTTCTTAAGAAGAGCCCAGGGGCACCTGGGTGGCTCAGTGGGTTAAGCCTCTGCCTTCAGCTCAGGTCATGATCTCAGGGTCCTGGGATCGAGCCCCGCATCGGGCTCTCTGCTCAGTGGGAGGCCTGCTCCCCACCCCCCCCACCTGCCGCCTACTTGTGATCTCTCTCTCTGTCAGATCAATAAATAAAATTTTAATACAAAAAAAGAAGAGTCCATAACATTTAGAAATCATGCAAGTGGAGTTGAACCACCACAACAAAATCTTTCAGGAATTAGGGGTCATTTTCTCTGTGGCAAAATTTCTTCCACACAAATCACTAATGGTTTTAACAAAGGATGTGGAAGATTTGTCTCTGGGAGCCCATTTAATTTATGAAGGGAGGGTAGGAGTTAGTCTCTATTATTCAAGTTCTTTGGATAAAGAAAGAAATAAATCATTAAAACTGGAAAATATTCACTAATGGAATGTTTAGTTATAAAATTACTCTCAGCGCAAAAATCCTTTCCCACTTAACACTTACTTCTCTCCTATTAATGCCCTAGCAGCTAGTGTCAGGATATTTGGCCAAACCATGTGAATCAAGTTAAAGCTCAGCTTCAATAGAAAATCTGAACTTTTGCCCCCAAAATGCAGCTTTCATGCAATCTTTGAAAGTGATGCTGAGAACTGCTAGGATCAATGCAAACCTCTGGAGAACAAGGGTCTGGCGGAATTAGCCAAGGCAATAGCAGAAGAGGAGAAAATGGACGGAGAGGGTGATGGCCATGATAAGAACTTTTAAACAGTGAGCTCCACATCAAAGGATTAGGGGACGAACTTGGGAAAATTAATGATGCTCATTAATACGTTTGCAAAACATGGTGCTGTTTCCAACCATTCTGTGGAGGTCAAGCATGAGGGGATGGAGGTAATATTGTGTTAGTGTGTATGTGTATAAATATAAATATATATGTGGTATAGTTGTTGTGGGGTTTTTTAATTCCTTTTTTGTTGGGGGAAGTGGTGGAAATTCCACCCCCAAATGTTCCCTTTCTATTCTGAGCGACAGAACCGCATTTAGATCTTCTTTCTCACAGTGTTTAATCTCAAAGTTCTGGTGTACAACACCCTTTAAGGAATCTGGAAAGCATCTGCTTAGTTTCGAAGATTGAAATAGGAAGGAGGCTTATCCCTTGCCTTACATAGAGTCTCCTTGGTTGAAAATCACTTAAACATCGAGCTGGGAACATTTGCTGCCTTTCTTGATTTACAGATGTTTTCTTAGAACTATACTTCTAAACAGTTCCAGCTGGCTAAAGCTAAGGCCTGTGTAAGTTGATAAGACACATCTGGCTTCAAGACATGGACTAAATAAGGAGGCAGGCTCTTCGTGTTGCCAGAGAATCTGGTCGGGGTAGGAGCTAAGTCTCCGAACCACTTGTTCTGTTTATGAGTGCCAAGTTAATCCCCAGCAGTGAGAGACGGGGAAGGAGCAGGCTGTTGGGCTCTTCCTGCTGTTGAAAATTCGTCGACACTCAGTGGAAATTTTCTTCCTTCTTCAGCTCTGAATGTTTCCCCAAACATGAAGGTAAGGTAATAATTTCATTACTTTTGTAAACGAAGCGATCTCAAAAGGGAGCGAGGCTTAACCAAAATGACTCAAAAAAGGGGAAAACAGGAAAGAGAAAGATCTGGGGGTAACTTTACAAAAAAAAATCCTTATTTAAATATATTTAATAATTCAGCCAAAGTGAATTCCTTTTTCTTGTTTTGCAGTAAAATTAGTGGTTCGGAGGGGTGCCTGGGTGGCTCAGTGGGTTAAGCCGCTGCCTTTGGCTCAGGTCATGATCTCAGGGTCCTGGGATCGAGTCCCGCATCGGGCTCTCTGCACAGCAGGGAGCCTGTTTCCTTCTCTCTCTCTCTGCCTGCCTCTCTGCCTACTTGTGATCTGTCTGTCAAATAAATAAATAAAATCTTAAAAAAAAAAATTAGTGGTTCGGAGGTCTGGGAATCAGAGACTGGAGACAATGTTTATGAAAGTTCTGAGAAAGGCATTAGGAAATACAATAGTACCTTTGTTGTTTCTTAGGGAAAATGTCCCTCCAGTGTACTTGGTTTGTTTGTTTGTTTGATTTGGGGTCATGCCCTGAAACACCATGATTTGACTCATCCAAGAGCTTTATATAAGTGAAGTTGAAGACTTGGAATTTTAGAATCTGGAATCTTTGATGAAAGAAAGGGTCAGGAATATGAGAGTGGAAGACACAGATGAATGGAAGGCAGTTAGAAGTTTTCCAAGTACACGTGTTGGTCCAGTGCAATGTAGCCAAATGTTAGAAAAATTACAGTTCAGCCAAAGATAGGAGCAAAGACAGCCACTTGAACTTATTTTTGCATCATTTGTTATTAATTTGTGATTATTCTATTTTGTTCATTTGTTAAGATACTCTTTTTGGGAGCACCTGGGTGGCTTAGTTGGTTAAGCATCAGTGTTGGGCTCAAGTCATGATCCCAGGATCCTGGGACTGAGCCCCATGTTGGCCTCCCTCTTCCTCTCCTGTTCCCCATGCTTGTGCTCTCTCTGTCAAATAAATAAAATAAAAATCTTAAAAAAAGATATTCTCCTTGAAGGTGGGAAATGATAACTACTTCATTTTCAGGGACCCAGGTAACAAATTTCCAGGAATTCTCTTGGTTAAAGATTCAGCTTATATAGCTCATGAACAAAACTGCCCTGTAATAGGCAGATCTTCACAGGCTATCATAAGAATACATATATGGGGAAGGTGCTGGCAAAGGCAGTCCTGATGAAAAAAAGTGTGTTCCCTAAAACTTGGTTGAAATTCTTTTAAAACTTATGCCGTAGAATGTTAATGAATTTTTTCATGATGCCTGTTTTTGCTGAGAGTTGAAGGCCAAGAACAGTAAGTGCTCAGTATCCCGACATTTTAGAGTGAGATGCTGGACAGGCAATGCAGTACTATGAAAAGGGCATCTCGGGGCACATGTGTGGCTCAGTTGGTTAAGCAGCAGACAGTTGATTTCGGCTTAGGTCATGATCTCAGGGTCCTGGGATGGTGCCCTGCATCAGGTTCCATGCTCACTGCAGACTCTGCTTAAGCCTCTCCCTGACCATCCCCTTGCTCATGTGCTCTCTCACTCTCTCTCAAAAAAAAAAAAAAAAAAAAAGTAGCTCTAAGTCTGTCTGGTGACCCTTTGACTATCTGCATCCTTACGAGTATGCAAGATCATGACCCTTAGAGGATGGGGGATATAGGAAATGATGTGGGAAACAAAGGCAAAAGAAAACATTATTTCCTTACTGCCTACTGCCCATTGACAAGTCCTTGAAACAGGTGGAGTGACCTTCCTTTAGGAACTCAGCTGCCTCAGTGTGGACACTTTGCTAAGAACAAAAGTCAATCTTAACTTAATGTTATCCTACCTGCCCAAACCCCTCCCCTCCCCCCCCCCCCCCCCCCCCGCGGTCCTGTAAGTCTACTCAAACATATACAAATTCCTTTGGAAACTTCCTTTATTTCTACTCCCCCCACACCTCCAAGATACATATGTTAGCAGTCATCCTCCAAGCATGTGGCCCACTGATACACATCTGAAGGGTCTCATGACTAAGATATTATTAGGCAGTAATAAATGATCTTTTCCTAACAATAGTTAGCCCCTTCAGGGTTTTGGACACCTTGCTTCCAAAATTCCTTAGATACACACATTATCCCAATCCCTCTCCCAACTTAAAAGTATATAATCAGTCACCCATCACAACTCCAGGGGGTACTCCTTCTGCCAAAGGGTCCTATCCCTGTACTTAAATAAACCCACCTTTTTGGACTGAAGACATCTCAAGAATTCTTTCTTGACTGTTCTGAACCCCAGCATTTCCATATCATGGAATGATACTCTAGTCATGAAAATCTAAAGGCACAGGCTGGTTCACTGGCTTGCGTTCAGGAGAGTAAAACGACACAACAGTGTTGGTTACATCCTGACATCCAGAGCTTAACAGGATGAGGATGTGAGCAAATCTCTCATGGACCCAGTGTGGACCCCCTTTCTGGCTCTTGCCCCTCTCCTTCCTGCTGCCGTGACTTTGAAGAAGACAGAGACAGCTCAGAGAGATGGGGAAGAAAAGCACAAGCACCAGGGGAAGGAATTCTGAAGCAAACACCACTCTGCCCTTGTTAGGATCATCTGGGATCAGGAAGTAAGAGAGAAATTTAAAATTGAATACTGAACTGAAATTTGACTGTTTAGATTGTTTCAGAATTTTTGTTTTCTGAAAATGTGACAATTTGTTAGTGCCTCGGAGTGACTAAAAGAGCTATACGACCGGCTTTCCCAGAGGGAGGAAAAATGAGTTGACACAGCACAGAGTAAAGACATTATTGAAAAAATAAAGAAGAAATCCTTGTTTTTAATTAAAAAAAGAAAAACCTTAAAATAAGTGTTGGTTTAGATTATGTGCTTTATGTGGTCATTGAAAAGTCCGAAAAGTATTCACAGCTTCCCCTGCCATTGTTCACTCATTTCCAGGATGCCCACAGCTCTTAGTGTTTTGGTTGTGTTTATCAGAATAATAAGCTTTGTGGAACAGTAAAAATCAGAAGCAGGCAACTAGAATTTTACAACGGGAAGAAAGATACCTAATAAGACCTCAGTGATCTAGGAAGGCAAGTAGAAAGGTCTGGAAAAAATGTTGGGAAGCCACTCCTCGAATACCTGGAGAGGGAAAAATGTCTGGGGAGATCAGGGAGAAGAGAAAGAATATTGGCTTGTTAAAATGTGGGATATGATGGTTTTAAGAACTTTTACACTGGGTTATGAATTGAATACATTTGACACTTAGAGAGTCTCCAGTAAAGATTTGAATTCTATTCATGGACACCTTCAGTGGTCAAAGTAGGGAAATACATAAAAGTAGAAAAAAAGATAAAAGAAATCACCTGTAGTTTCATACCAGAAGGAAAGAATTACCTTTTATTATGTCTTTCTAGATTTGTTTTTAATACATGTTTGGTTTTTTTTTTTTTTTTTTTTAAGATTTTATTTATTTATTTGAGAGAGAGAGTGAGAGAGAGCATGAGAGGGGAGAAGGTCAGAGGGAGAAGCAGACTCCCCATGGAGCTGGGAGCCCGATGAGGGACTCCATCCTGGGACTCTGGGATCATGACCTGAGCTGAAGGCAGTCCCTTAACCAACTGAGCCACCCAGGTGCCCCATATTTGGTTTTTGATACAAAATGTAACCTCATTTTATATATAATTTTGTGATCTACTAAATCTTCAATATTTAGGCTGGTGCTGTCATGGAAAGATGATTACAAAAGGCCTTGGAGGTGTTTTAAATCTGACCCAGCCACAGAACTAAGGGTCTGGGCGAGTGTCACCGCCTTCTGCCTAGGGACGTGCTTCAACTTTGGTTGACTCTTCATATAGGATGCTATTTCCCTTCTAACTCCTTATTCTTGGCTGGTCTTTCTTCTAGGCTTCCTCCTCTCCAGGTGTCCTTATGCGTGTTGAAGTTAGAGTGAAGATGAGTGGAGAAAGGAATTAAAAGATCCCTAAAGAGAGGCTCTAATGAGTTAAATTTTCCATGTGTCTGGCCATGACATTCCCCAGCCCCTAGTTGTCTTTACAGAAATGAACAGTAGAGGGCGAGCTCAACAGAACTGTATTAAACTTTAATTTAGAATGGAAATTTCAAGGACAAGCACCGTCGTTGAGCCTGGTCCATGGTTCTTTCCTTCTTTATATTCCCAACTCACAAATCTTGACGTGAAGGAATGTGTACACTTTCAACTCATTAAAGAAATGCAAACTAAAGTAATGTTTTTTCCTCCTCCCTCTTCACCCCCAGGTAATACTTTTATTCATCTTGGTGGGATTTATAGGAGAGTTCCAAGTTTTTTCAAGGTGAGAATTTTTTTGGAAATCATTAAAAATTCTTTTTTATTTTTAGGAAGTTCTTTAGTACATGGCCTGATTTTTACGTTGCAGCCTGACACATCTTTATCTCTTAATATTTTATATGTCCACATTTTGAGAAAAGGCAATGCTAGCAAAAGCGTGTTTTATTCTTATTCTTATATTACTTCATTTTTTTCCTGTAAGAAAGAAACCTGAAATCTAAAAATACCTCAAGGTTTTCTTCTTATCCCAGTATCGTGATTTTACCTGCAATTCAGAGAATTGAACCAACCTTAGAATTGACACAACTTAGAGCAGAATTTGACTTTTAAATGAAGTCGTTGCAAAACATTCTTTGGATTTGAAAGGTTGAGAGTTTTTTGTTTTGTTTTGTGTTTTTCCTTAACAGAAATATAGTTGACACACAATGTTACATTAGTTTAAGGTGTACACCATAGTGATTTGACAAGTCTATATGTTATGCTATGCTCACCGCAAGGGTAGCTCATGTCTGGGTCAGAGATTTATTATTTTTTTTTTATTTCTTATTTTTTTAAGAAGTTAGGTTTATTGACTCTGAGACCTGGAAAAAAGCCAACCTCATTTACCCATGGCCTTGTTTTGCTCTCATCGGTTTGGTGGGATAGGACCAGGTCAGTTCTCTTCATCGGTCTCTCAGAATATGTTTCAGGAGCTGATCTATGATGGGGATGCAAAGAGAACCAACACAGTACAGGGAGTCCACCAGGTGACTCAGATCTTGAAATGGTTGATTTCAGTGCAGATGTGCTCCGTTCTCTGGGAGAGGCCTGCATGCCCTACTGTGGGAGCACAGAGGAGAGAAGCGCAAGCTAGCTTTCGGTGTTTGGGGAAGTCCTCTGCCTGTTCCTGGGACCCCACATAGAAAAATGGCAAGTTCGATTTAAGGGTCACAGACACTAAGGCTTTGGATCATTATGGCCATATCAAGATGACAGATTAGCAACATTGTCTTCATAAAAGCATGTGAGGCACATACACTATAAAGGGGACTTACTCAGGGTCACCTCAGAGGCTTAAGACAAGTGCAAATCACCTTACTCCAGATGTCTCCAAGGCTAGTAATGTGCTCAAAATCCAGAAATCAGGAGTCTGATTTCCTCTGCCCCTTGTAAAATGTGCTTTTATGCTAGGCCAAGCCGTGTGATCTTCTTGGCAAAGCTGGAGTTAAGTATCATATGAGAACCAACTGTCCATTTTTCATGTATTTTAGTGGAGTAGAATTGCTTAAGCTCAAATTGACTCTTCTTGGGTGTGTTCTTGAGAAAGAAGTAGCCTAAATGAACAGGGGGAATATCTAAAAATAATTTTCTGTCCCTTTAGTCTTGGTCAGGTTTCAGTTTCTCACTTCTCATAGGGTATTTTTAGAGCTTTTTGTCTTCCAGTGAAGAGTTTCTGTAGAACTCTTCAATTTGTCATTCAGAATCCTTTCAAAGGCCAGAATACCTTCCTCTTATATGTTCTCACCTACCCTCTCACATGTGAACCGTCTCTTATCTATATTTCCACAATACATTATACTGTACCCATTTCTGGTATGAAATGGATCAAATGATGCATATTGGATTATAGATCATGTTTATATGATCATATTATGACTGTTGGTTTATACATCTGCATCTTTGTCTTCTCCTCTACCCATAGGTAGTGATCTATCTCTTATTGTTTCTTCAGCTCAGGTGTCTGAATTAAATGTCTGGTACATAATAGATGTTTAATAAATATTAATCTCTAAAAACGTTGCTCCCTTCCACATACATTTTTATATATCTTGGGATGCTTTTGGTGTCTCTTAAAAAATTGTGAAGCAATTTTTTAAAAAATATTTTTGACCATTCTTTGTGTTTCCCCTCTCCTTATTTCTACCTGACTTATAACAACTCAACAGAGCTGCCTCTCCAGTCAATTGCCAGTGGGATTCCTATGCTTCATGGTCAGAATGCAATGGTTGTACAAAGACTCAGGTAGGACCATACTAAAATTTTGTGTTTATTGTTTCTTTACTGTCTATATTGTTTATACTGATAGAGCTGATTTGTGGACAAAAGACATTAGCTTTTGACATGTTATTTTTTGCTTTTTTAAAATACAATTAGTAATTTTAAAGGGAGAAAAGTAATGCTTTAATAATTAATAATGTAATAAAGTAATTTCTGCATTCTTATTTTTCTTGCAGGACTTTTCTAAATCTTATATTTGAGCCTAGAATTGTATGCAGGATAAAGCAATTCACTAACTCTTTAACTATTAGAGAAAAAGAAGAGTGTGAAATGAAGTTAGTATGTAATTCAAAATCAGTTTCATTTTTACTGGGTTCACCTTTTCTTCGTATTTAAAACAAACACTGACAAGTACAAAATGGTTGCTTTGTTTTGCCTAAGTAATAGTGAATGACCATGAAGAGTGAAACATTTTGCACTTTTTTTTTTTTTTTTAAAGATTTTAGTTTTAAGTAATGTCTACACCCAACATGGGCTTCCAACCCACAACCCGGGTATAAGAGTCTTGTGCTCCACTGACTGAGTCAGCCAGGAGCCCCTGCATTTTTAAATATTTTAAGGTTTAATTCTAAGTAATACAAATAAAATGCTGGAATTGATCTGGAGATAATAGAGGACTTCTAAAAGTGCCTGTTATTTTATATAACATAAATTAATATATATAATTAATATAATATATATATATAATATACTATATATATATATTAGTATACAATAAGTCCCCTTATTATAAGTTACTTATTGAGAAAACATGGGAAAGTCTATATAAAGAAAACTCTACTTATAATTTCACCATTTAAAAGACATGAATATAACTTCATTTTGCTATTCTTTCAATTTATCTTCTCTGTGTGTTTGTAATTTTTTAAAATAGAATTGTTTGACTATAGTTGTATATTCCACTATTAAAAATTTTTTTGTTTAAAAAACTTTTTTTTTAATTTTTAAAAAGATTTCATTAATTTACTAGAGAAAGAGAGAGAGAGCACAAGCAGGGTAAGGGGCAGAGGGAGAAGCAGGCTCCCCACTGAGCAGGGAGCCCGACAGGGGGCTAGATCCAGGACCCTGGGGTCATGACCTGAGCCAAAAGTAGACACTTAATGACTGAGCCACCTAGGCACCCATAAAATTTTTTTAAAAAATGAACTCCATGCCACATGTGGGGCTTGAACTCCCGACCCTAAGATCAGGAGTAGTATGTTCCACTGACTGACCCAGCCAGGTGCCCCTCTATCCTACTGTTTTTTTTTTTTTTTTTAAAGTAGGTTTTGTGCCCAGCATGGAGCCCAACAAGGGGCTTGAACTCAGGACTGTTAAATCAAGACCCGAGCTGAGCTCAAGAGTTGGGCCCTTAACCAACTGAGCCACCAAGGTACCCCTCTACTATTTTAAAATTACACTTTTGGCTGGAATTTTAACAGCTGTATTATTTTCCACTATATGAGTATACCAATCTTATTTATCTATTTTCCTATTGTTTGAGATTTAGGATTTGTACATTTTTGTTATTATAAATAAAACTTCAGTGAACATTTTTGTACATAGAAATCAGTCCTCTGTTCCGATAATTTTCCTAGGATCAATTCCAAAAATATAATGCTTACTTTAAAGGTTTTAAACATTTGAATGATTAAAGATGTTTTTATTGAAATATAATTACCACATGACATGGTATTAGTTTCAGATATACAACATGATTCTATAATTGCAAAATATTTTAAAGGTGGTTCAATTTGAATAAAAATGTATATTCAAAAATCACTTTTTACTTATTAAAATAACAGAACCATATTATAGAAGATAACTTCTGTTTTGAAGCCTCATCATAATCATCACTTTCATCAAGCATCTGGTACCTACATGAGTGGTATTTATAAAACAAGTTACACAAATGCAGAATTTGGCTTTGGGTGAATAGATGACTACTCTGATTACAGGAAAATGGGTACATGAATAACAAGGCAAAAGTCAGACACCAACTACAGAAAACATTTTTATAATTCAACAACAAGTTATGAAAGAATGTTAAATAGAAGGAGATGGAAGGTATTTTTCATATTAGTATTTGCATAAAGGTCATCATGCAATGATTATATCTCTAGATTATAATGACAAAATTTTCATCCAGAAAGAGACAAGTGAAAATGAAAATAGGGTCAGAAGACCAGAATTTGTCAGGTGAGAATGAGATTGTTCTCAGTGGGCAGCTGTCAAGGTCATGCACCTACTGAGAGAGAGGGAAGCATTCTTTAGACACACTACACAATCTGTGCTTTGGAACTTCGGAAAAGGACAATTTAAAAAGACATGTATGAGAGGTGTCTTCATCAATTAAACACGGAGATTAAAAACTTATCAAGGAACTGTGCTGAGCTCCATTCCCCACTCTTATTCCTCCAAGACTCCTCTGCTTAGACCCAACAGAAGTTGCCAGGGTCTGCCCCAGGCTGACAAAACCCCTCAAAGAGCAAATTACGTTCCTGTGACCCTTTGTCTGAAAGAATCCCCACTTCTAACCCAGATTAGAAGGGATGAGGCGATTCCACCTTGGCTTGTGATGAGGGGCAGAAGCAGCAATGTGTTCACATTTAGCTCCGAAGGCTGACCTATAGCCTGCATAGTTCCCATAAGGACCAAATACATGAGGGTCTCATGACCACCTGTTCATCTCACTGATGGCCCAATGACAAGCACCGGAGAAATCCTGCAAAAGTATTTTCATGAGTAGAAATTTGAAGAAGACATTTATGATCTGATACTCCCTGCACGTCCTCTCCCTTGAACACGAAGTACGTAACCACCAGCTTCATGGAGCAAAAGTGCAGCTCTTTCTCCCCAGGGGCCCTTGTCCCCTGCTATCATCAAAACAACTTTTTATTTATTTTATTTTTTATTTATTTATTTATTTTTTAAGATTTTATTTATTTATTTGACAGAGATCACAAGTAGGCAGAGAGGCAGGCAGAGAGAGAGGAGGAAGCAGGCTCCCTGCTGAGCAGAGAGCCCGATGCGGGACTCGATCCCAGGACCCTGAGATCATGACCTGAGCCGAAGGCAGCGGTTTAACCCACTGAGCCACCCAGGCGCCCCTCAAAACAACTTTTTGCACCAAAACCATCGCAAGAAATCTTTCTTGACCATTCCACTACTGGCCCCCACATCAGTCTGTATATCCTGTCTTCCCTGTTGGTCTTTGCTCAAGTCTTAAATTCTCTGGAATGTCAGATTTTGTTTATTTTTTTAGATAGGGAAAAGGTGAGTACAGAAAGAGGCTCACATGATTCATCTGACTGCTGTTGGGGACACAAAGGATTCTGTGGACCTCTGTGTGTTTAAGTGTTAGATGCATGGCTTCATATTGACTAACTGAATTTTAGGACGAATTATTTGTTTTTCATGTGGCTCGATGATTTCCTCTATTTTTCCCATACTTTCTCTCCCAGAGATTTGCCTTTGACGTGTTTCCCATTTCAGAGGCCAGTGATTTTGTTTGTCTGTCAGAAGTAGCTTTGTCTTTGGACTACCGAGGCTTCTGCGCTGTCCATTTGTCTTCCGTACTGCCATATGAGGTTCTCCAGATTGCTTTGCCTAGACTTGTCTTCCCGAAGAAGGCTTAACATTCAACCCAGATTAATTACCACCACTTTCCCAATGGTGTTTCTGACTTAATTTCTCCTTAACCCTGGTTCCTAGGATCCTTTCCTCACCTCTGGCAAAATTGGTTTCACCTTTCGAGTTAGCTCCTGGCACACAGCTTGAGCAAAAGCATTAATCATCTGTAATGCAACAGGTTTGCTTATGTGTCTACCCGGCTCTTTCAAGTTACTTTCTTAAAGATCCACTAACATATATATATATATATTTCTTTTACACTCAATCCTGAGAATAAATAAGTAGCTGTGAGTCCTTCCTAAGTAGTACTCCAAGTGTCACAGGACTCCACGACAGGTGGGTCTGTGGGTATATTGATTTTGGAGGTTTTACATCTGCCCACCAGAACAGTTTCCTGAACACTGTTTCTTCAATTGTATTCATTTCTCTCCGATTTTGCCTCTCAGACAAAGGAAAGGAGACGTCCAAAAACACTACCTGTTTTGTGTTTAGACTCGCAGGCGGTCAGTTGCTGTTTATGGGCAGTATGGCGGTCAACCTTGCGTCGGAAGTGCATTTGAAACACAATCGTGTGAACCTACACTAGGATGTCCGGTGGAAGAGGGATGTGGAGAGCGGTTCAGGTGTTTCTCAGGTATCTTTTCCGTAGGTTTGGACACTCCATGCCAAGTGTAAATTCAAATGTTATTTGATCAACTTGCTCAGTATGTATTTATTCAATTTTACTGAATTTATATTGGCCTGAAAATTAATTTTGTTGGCATATTAATTATACACTCAGCTATCATTATTTCAAATGTAACATCATTATTTCATTTGGTAACAAAGGTGAACATACTCCTTGCTTCTTTGAAAAGAAATATGGCAATTGACCGACCCAGGCTGCTCTTGACATTGCATTTTTGGTCAAGATGTAGAGTGAGTCTGGTACATCAAGACTGGGCAAAAACAAGGTTACTGCCCAAGTTATTATTACGCTTACAAGGAAAGCAACTCTGATTAGCTAATCAAGAAGCAATAGAGGTCACTCCTATGCACAGGGTGATTGAAACATAATTTCAAGTTTGGGCACTGAGGGTTATTTGACCTATTGTTTAGGTAGCATTGGTGCAATCAGATTAATTCAACAACTTTTAGCAAATATTTATTATTGTTATTATGCTCCAGATATAGTGGTGAGGATTGTGGATATGTAAATGAAACACATAGCTTCTTCCTTCACAAATATTAAAGTTTATGGGCAGAATAGCACATAAATAATCCCTGTATTAGAAGTGCTCCTCGGTAATACCGCTCTAACTCCTTTTTTACTTCCAAAACCCAAATCAGATGGCTCCTCTTTTAGGAAGCATTCCTTAACTCCTCAACTGACAAATCATTTCTCTGTGTTCCCTATGCATGTTGTACATATGTACGTTGTACCATCTGTAATCTGGGGTGTTTGTTGGTCTGGTTTCTCTCTTGTGAACTCCTTGAGGATATGGATGATATTCCTTTAATTTTTGCAGCTGAAGTACCTGGTACCTAGTAGACTCTCAACAAATGTTTGGTGTATGGGATTGTGTGAGACAACAGAGGGGTGCATGGGACACCATCAGAACAGGTGTGTGCAATGCAGAGTATGAGAACATGAACGAAGGAGTTGTACTACAACCTGTGGCATAGGGATGGTCTCTGAGAGGAGCTCATAGGTACTTTGATTTTTAAAGGACGTGCACATGACAGGCAGAGAAACCCTTTGAGGCTGAGAGACGTATTAGAGTAAGGAGATGAGAGAAAGCCTGGCCTTTATTTCACGTAGGTGTGATGAGGGTATAGGAAGCAGGTCGAAGAATGGCTGGAAATAATGTTGGGGAGGTAGGCGAGGGTTAGATCATCTGGTACCCTTCAGTGCCTCCTCCATGCCCATCTACTGTAACAATTACATTGTGGGATTATAATGATCTGTGTCTTCATAGTCCTTCCTACTAGATCATAAAGTATATGAAAAGCCCAGCATACCATTTTTATTTTTGTCTGTAACTTAACATCTGGAAGGGTGCCTTGCACAGAGTAGGTGCTCAAGAAGTGTTGAGTTTTAACCTTTTGACCCAGTTTCCATGCTCTCACAGTCTTACACAGCAAATCACCAAAACAAGCAGAGCTTTGGCATCTTGGTCAGTGATTACAAAAAAAAATGAACTGAAAGTTGAAGGGCAGGATGTCAGTTTATCCTTCTAGAGGTTGGCGCCTTTTGATTTTGGGGAGGTTCAGACAAATGGCTTGATTATGGTGGAGAGCCTGGAATTTGAATTTGGCTTTTATTTTTAATTTTGTTTCCAGCTGAGGTCAGGATCTATTTTGTGTGTTAGATTATGAGGGCCATAGGGCGCCTGTGTGGCTCAGTGGGTTAAAGCCTCTGCCTTTGGCTCAGGTCATGACCTCAGGGTCCTGGGATCAAGCCCTGCATTGGGCTATCTGCTCAGCGGGGAGCCTGCTTCCCCCTCTTTCTCTGCCTGCCTCTCTGCCTACTTGTGATCTCTCTTGGTCAAATAAATAAATAAAGTCTTTGAAAGAAATAGAATACGAGGGCCAAAATAATCACCAGTCCTTCCCTGGACACCATGAAGATTGATCTCAAATTCACAGTAGAATATTAGTGCAGAGTTGGGGTCCAGGGACAAAACCTTTTTTTTTTAAAAAAAAAAAAAAGATTTATTTATTTAATCTAGAAAAAGTGACCACAAACAGGGGGAGGAGGAGAGGGAGAGAGAGAGAATCTGCTGAACATGGAACCCCACACAGGGCTTGATATCATGACCCTGAGATCATGACCTGAGCTGAAGCCAAGAGTTGAAGCTCAATTCAATGAGCCATCCAGGCACCCAGAGGCAAAACCTTTTCGATTCTAGGTAGTTTCCACCTTCTTCCTTCTTTTATTTTTGTTGGGGGCTTATCTTGTCTACAGGCCAGTGCATCAGCAAATCTTTGGTTTGCAATGGGGATTCTGACTGTGAAGAGGATGGTGCTGATGAAGACAGATGTGAGGACTCACAAAGCAGACCTTCCTGTGACCTTGATGAACCTCCTCCCAACATAGAACTTACTGGAAATGGGTAAGGTACTGGGCAGCTTCCTGTGTATATGGATGGGCTGTAGCTTTTCATTTTGTTTTTGTTTTATGGTTTGGTAAGTCTAATAACAGGTCATAATATCTAAGCCTTTGGCTCAGAGCTCTTTGCCACATTCTGAAACACTAAAAAAACATTTTTTTGAAGTTTTATTTATTTAAGTAATTTCTACCCCCATTGTAGGGCTCAAACTTACAACCCTGAGATCAAGAGTCTCATACTCCCCAACTGAGCCATCCAGGCATCTTACCTGTATACCTGAAAATATATGTGGTAAATGTAGAGTGTCCACTTGTCCCTGGACTATCCTACTTTTAGCACCGGAGGTCCTATGTCCAGTGAAACCCCTCAGACCTGGGAAAACCCAGATGGTTGGTCATCTTCTGGGAGAAAGGTAGAAATAGAGAGAGAGACAGAGCGAGAACTGGTTCATGACAATTATGGGGAGCTACTCAAGAGAACAAAGAGATATTAGAATAAGAACAGAGAAAGAATGGAGAAAGTGCTGTATTGGGATATTTAAGCTTGAAAAAGAATTGTCTTAACCAGCTGGAAACTTTGATTTTCAAGTGAAGTTGGGACAATACCATGTTGTCTTTTCAAAAGGAATTCTGAAGGACTTCTAAGGGTCAGATCCAAGTTGAGATTTTAAGGCTTTAAAATAGTTTATTTTAGAGTCAGAGGTGATTTTTCTGTAATATTTTAAATTCATTAACAGAGAAATGGTAAAATTAGTCTAAAGAGTGTACCAGTCAGTATGCTAAGAGGCAATTTAGGTGAAATTTATTGCAGAAAGTTCCCTCCAGGGGCACTTGGGTGGTTCAGTTGGTTAAGCATCTGCCTTCAGCTCAGATCATGTTCCTGGGGTCCTGCGATCAAGCCCCACGTGGGGCTCCCTGCTCAGCAGGAAGCCTGCTTCCCCTCCCTCCGTGCCCCTCCTCCCTGTTTGTGTTCTTTCTCTCTCCCTCTCTTCAAATAAATAAAATCTTAAAAAAAAAAAAAGAAAGAAAAGAAGAATTCCCTCTCCTCAAGAGTAGTCTTAGTTGTACTGGTTTTATCTATAGACTCAACATAAAACCAGCTGTTGCTATAGATACAAAAGGACTGTGTGTTTCGCAAACATGTTCTTAGACTGAAGGGATGTTGGAGTCTCCCAAGCTTTTAGTTTTAGCCATTATACACACAAGGAAGGTTGGAAAATGTATGGTGTGCATTAGGAAACTGTTCTCATTATTTGAACTCTATCAAAGAGATACTCAACTGTAATTTATTTCAAGATTATCTAGAATTCTTTTTCAGCAAGTGCTGTT